>NW_026944024.1:170028-220381 GCF_033296635.1 Dichotomopilus funicola
TTTTTTTTTTTTTTTTTTTTTTCTCTCTCTCTTTCTTGATCAAAGTCCGATCCGGGCTTTCGGGTGGCGTGAACCGGCTGCAGCTCCCACTGCAGCCTTACCAATAGAGTAATTTGGTTCCGAGTCTGAGTTGCGAGCTCGTTATTTCGTTTGCATCAAGCGGTACATAGCGTCGCTGTTGGGACCGTCGCGTGCATGAAGTTTTTCTGGGGTTCGGATGACACCTCGGCCGCCTATGGTGCTTGTAGAAAAAAGATCGCTCCCCCCGTCGCGTCTGTCTGAGAAGGAGAACGGAGTTGTTGAAGGAAGAATTAACTTTCTCTCCTCAAGGCTTCCCCTCTTGGGATGCGACGAAATAATCCCATCTATCACCAAACAATAAACAACTAATAACTGTCTGCGACGGTCTAATCTTTTCCATCCCATTTTTTGTTTTCTCGTGTTCGCATTAGCGGTGTACGATACGATTCGTCCTTTTTGGCATTTGCGCTCCTCCACCTGAACCCGATCGATCTAAGATCTAGTGCCCGGCCACCCGCCCTTCAGCCCATTTTTGGCATAATATTCACGGGCGGCGCTCCGGCCGAGTTGACGACACGACACGGCCGGCCCGTCTCGTCTCGAGTTCCACCACCGCCGATGATGTTCCCACGAGATGGGCCACCACCGCATGGCCCACCGCCTGGCCCGCCGCCGCCCAACCCGGCCGATTTCGCGGATGAAGACGCGCGGAATTCGCAGAGCATCCTCATCTGTGTCGGCATCATGCTGTTTTTCTCATTGACGGCGGTCGCCCTGCGGTTTTATGTCCGCATCAAACTGCTGCGCTCGGTCAAGAGCGAGGACTGGACTATGTTGGCTTCGATGGTACGCCGAGAGTCCGGCTCCTGGGGGTTGAGATGGGAGGTCTGGGAAGCTTTAAATCTAACCTTTGGGCTACTCTACAGGTGGCGGGTATCGCGTTTGGAGTTTTTATGGTGCTCCGTAAGAAGATGCTTCTTATCTACTGTATCTTCCCCAACACTCAACTCCATGTCGTGGTTACTCACCGGTGTTTGTTCACCCTGTTTAGAAGAAGAAAACGGCCTTGGGCGACATACCCCACCTGGGCCATCAGAAGAGTACACGGCGTATCTCAAGGTTAGTAACTCCCCCAAAAACAACAGGGAAAACCGAAGGCTCGGCGGACGCCCAGCACGTATTCGTACGTGATTGCTAACAACAACCAACCTCCGAGGAACAGTGGTCGTGGATCGGCACGCTCTTCTACAACCTCAGCTTGGCCTTCACCAAGGTTTCCATTCTCCTGCTGTACCTTCGCGTCCTGACACACGACTATATCCGCAAAGTGACCTGGGGCGCGCTCGGCATCGTGGTCATCTACAACACCTGGGCCATCGCCATGTACCTCACCATGTGCGTCCCTATCCAGAAGAAGTGGCTTCCGGAAATAGACGGGTACTGCCACCCCGTGACGGTGTGGTGGGCTTTGACGTACATTCACATCATCACCGATTTCATGATCTTTGGGATCCCCATCCCGGTCGTCGTGGGCATGACCATTCCTTTGCGACAGAAACTGGGTCTTTTGGCCGTGTTTACGCTTGGCTCCTTGTAAGTTGGCGCTCCCTACCTTACTTGCCCCTCTGCCTTGTCCTACTACCCCTCTGCAAAAAATAGCATCCTCTTTTCTTTTGGGTTTAATTTTACGTCCTTTCTTTCCCTTTTCCTCTAGCTGCTTTAATTTGCTGACAGCTCCCCTTAGCGTCTGCCTCATTTCGGTGCTACGCGCCATTTGGCTCAACGAATTGTACCACCCAGGCGACAAGACATGGGGCATTGTCACCATCGCGAACTGGTCCACGGCCGAGGTCAACGCCGCAATCGTGTGTGGTTGCATGCCCACCCTCCGGCCGCTCCTCGCCAAAGTCTTTGGGCCGATGATGGACCGCATCAAGCCGCAGGAGAATCAGCAGACCACGGGGGACCCGTCGAACCGGCCGAGAACCATCGGGTCGATGTCCCTGAACATTTTCCGACTTGGACGAGGAGCTGCATCCCGGGCGGGGCGGGGGTCAGTGCATGTCGAGTCCGGCTTGTCCTGGACCCAGGGGACGACGCTGACGGTCTCGCATCGGAGTAATTTCAGCAAAACGACGCCCGGAAATCTCGATTCTGCTGTGGAGTTGGTTACCGGGCAAGCGGCCAGCAGGGAACCCACGAGGGAGGGGCCTGGGCATCATGACAACAAGCCCGCGTCGTCGAGGGGGTCTGTTGACAGCATGAATCGAGTACCTACAGCAGGGTAATTCGTCGGGTATTTTTCCCGCCTCATGTTTGACGACTCTATTTTTTTTTCTTACACTACAATATCCCCAATAGCATGTTTGTTTGTTTTCTCTGTCCCAGACTCCAGTGTTCCTCTTCTTCGCTCTTCGCTTTCGGTGCGACTCTCAGGACTCCCCTCCCAGGCTCCCAGGTCTAGTTCATCCAACACCCCGCAACGCGACAGGGATTCTTGCAGCACATGTCCAGCTCGACAAATCACACTGGCTTGGGCCGGCGCAGCCGTGTGGGCGAATCCATGAAAACTCCACGGCCCATGTGGTTTTGGTAGCATTGCGACAGCATTGCGACGAGGCCTTTTGATTACCCGTTAGCGCCCCTGCCGAATTCCGTCGCGCGCAGAACACGAGCCGCGCGAATCAATCCTACCGGGCACACAACCTCGGAATGCCTGCCGGACAACCTTGCGCCATCCACTTCCCGCTCTCGCTTCGCCCCGAAGCCAACCTGACTAAAGGGGATGGAAAGCGGAGATGGGACCCAAGAATGGGGGTCAAGCCATGACGAACTCGTGATGGTCGCCCGGGGAGCCGAGAGTTGAAAAAGCGTGGTGCTTGTCCCTGTGTGCGGGGAGAAATTGATCGTGAAAAAGGATAGCGTTTGCTGTTGTGTGTTTCGTCTCGTTTGTCCAATTGCTGGATCATCTACACAAGGAACGACGGACATCATCGGACATCATGCGTCTTTGCGGCGTCGTTTTTATCTCGCTTGTGGCGGCCACGAGTGCTACCAGCAACTCCCACGCCAAGCGCCAAGTCTCGCAACTTCGGGACCGGTATGACTTCCTCGTTGTCGGTGGCGGCACGAGCGGGCTTACCGTGGCCGACCGATTGAGCGAGGCTTTCCCCTCGAGTACGTCCTCAGATCTGAGCATCATGGCAACGCAACGCCACGACGTTGTATCTCTTTGCCCATCGCTAATAATGTCCCGTAGAAACCGTACTGGTTATCGAGTATGGCGACGTTCATTATGCCCCCGGTACCTTTGATCCGCCCACGAATTGGATCACAGCCAACCCCGATGCGGCGCCGGCGTGGTCGTTCAACTCGGTCCCAAATCTAGAGTTCGGGAACAAGACTGCGTTCGTCCAGGCCGGCCAAGTCGTCGGCGGAAGCAGTGCCGTGAATGGCATGTTCTTCGATCGTGGGTCTCAGTATGACTACGATGCTTGGACAGAAGCTGGCGGTCCCGAGTTTGCCCAATCTTCGATCAAGTGGGATTGGGAGGGTATCTTCCCGTACTTCAAGAAGGTAAGGCTACTGCCATGTACCCCACGAAAACCAACCAGTGATACTAACAACATCGCCAGAGCGTGACCTTCACCGAGCCCCCAGCTGAGATTGCTGAAAAGTACAACTACACCTGGGACCTTTCAGCATTTGGTGGTTCAACTCCAATCCACAGCAGTTTCCCAGCCTACCAATGGGTCGATCTTTCCGTGCGCACCGACGCTTTTCGCGACATGGGACTCGCCAGCCCAAAGGAATGCGCTAGCGGCGACAAAGACGGCATCTGTTGGGCGCCCGTCTCACAGCACCCAGTAACGGCGAGACGATCGCACTCTGGGCTGGGGCACTACGCTGATGTGCAGCCCCGTTCGAACTATGACCTCCTGGTCAAGCACCAGGTTGTTCGCGTCGTGTACCCTGACGGACCAAACTCCGGCCCGCCGCTTGTCGAGGCCAAGTCGCTCGATGACGGCCACCTCTTTAACGTGACTGTGGACGGCGAGGTGATCGTGTCAGCGGGTGCCCTCCACACCCCGACGGTGCTCCTCCGCAGCGGAATCGGTCCGGCAGCAGTCCTCAGCGATGCCGGGATCCCCCTCACCCTTGACCTGCCCGGCGTTGGGTCCAACTTCCAAGACCACTCCGGGCCCATGGTGACGTGGTCCTACACCAAATCCTACGACTTTTGGCCGCTCCCCAACGATTTCGTCAACAACGCTACCCTCAAAGCTGACGCTACCGCCGGGTTCGACGAGACCCCTGCCCGGGGTCCGTACACCATGGCAGGCGGCAACTCTGCCATCTTCGTCTCCCTCCCCCACCTCGCCGACAACCACGCCAACATCACCAAGAAGATCCTCGCCATGATCGCCGACGGCTCAGCCACCTCTTATCTCCCCGCGGACCTTCGCAGCATCCCCGAGATCGCAGCCGGGTATTCGGCTCAGCTCGCGGCCCTTGCCAAGCTGCTTTCCAACCCGGAAGCGCCCAGCATCGAATCACCCTGGGCCACCTCCCAAGCCACCGTATCAGCGCCCTCTTTCCTCCTCCACCCCCTCAGCCGCGGGACTGTCAGGCTCGACAAGAACAACCATCTCGCCCAGCCCGTGCTGGACTACCGAGCCGGGTCCAACCCAGTCGACTTTGACCTGCACCGCGCGCATGTGCGATTCCTGCGCAAGTTGGTCGAGACGCCAACGCTGACGGCGCTGGGGGTGCAGGAGATTGGGCCCGGGAAGGATGTGGCTGCAGATGACGAGACGTTGGATGAGTATGTGCGTTCGTCGGCCGTGCTTTCGTTCATGCACCCGTGTTGCACGGCGGCTATGTTGCCGGAGAATTTGGGAGGGGTCGTTGGGACGGACTTGAAGGTTCATGGGGCTAAGGGGTTAAGGGTGGTGGATATGAGTGTGATGCCGTTCTTGATTGGGTCGCATTTGAGCGCTACGGCGTATGCGGTGGGCGAGAAGGTGAGTCTCTTTTTTTTCGCTCTCCATGGTTTTGCCCGAAACGATGATATGTGTCCTTGTGTTAAGTCATACTAATACTGATGTGTGTGGAACAGGCCGCGGATATCATCATCAATGAGTGGAAATCTCGATGAGTGGGAATCGAAGGCAGGGGGAGGATGGATGATCGAGTGCTGCAACGTGGGTGGAACAGCAGCGTGCTTTCGTGGCCAGTTTAGGAATTTTTAGGAGTTAATCAGTTAATTACAAAGAAAGATATCTTCGACAGACCTCGTACCATCTATTTTGAGATGCCATGACTAGCGAGATTCTATTTTCTTAATAAGCTCTTAAACTTACATAGTAATTATGTATATGCATGCGTTCCAGGAACCTTTCAATGCAAGGTTTCAAAGATATGGCCTCATTAAAACACACCATCCAGGAGCTTCTACGCTAGACGTTAAACTCGATAAAAATCTGCATTGCGAGTCGAGATATTGAGATGCCGTAAGTATCCGACCGCAAGCTGATTACGTGCATAGTTGCCCGTGTAAGTCACACTGAAATAGTTGCCATGGCGCATCCTATGCAACAGTGGCTGCGTTGCTCCACACCTGTCGCCAGCTGGTGAACCTTGCCAAAGGTTCAAGGCGGGCATCAGCCATGCCCCTCCAAATGCCCCGCTAAGAAGTCAAATACCGTGGCTGTCCTCTTCCACGCAGCTACTCTCCCACTTCGACTCCTTCACCCTTTTGCCCAAAGCCCTGTCCTAGTCTCCCTTGCTCCTCTATTTTGGATAGATATCAATTCCTTATCAATTATATTATTATATAGCATTCCTACCGCAATCATGGACCAAGACCAGTTTGGTGGCCGAACCGACGACGATCTGTTCTCCGATGACATCGAGCTCGTCGACGAGACAGTGGAATATGTCGTCGAAACTGCCCCCGTCTTCGATGCGCCCGCGGTGGTAGAAGCAGCCCCGGCGCCGGCACCACCACCAGCCCCAGCGACGACGGAACCTACACCCGTTGTAGCACCACAGCCCCGGGCAGCACCAAGTCAACCCGCGAGGTCATCGCTCGCGCAGTCCCGCCATGCTCCCAAACCGGCGGCTCAGGAGAACAACAACAACAATAACAATAAACCACCGCGCTCGTCTAAGAAACACAACAATGCTAAAAAGGGCCCGAAACCTTCCTCGCGAGCCGTAAGCGAAACCCCGTCCGGCTCCGAATCGATCGCGACAACCGCGGCGACCCCAGCGCCAGACACACCCGCCGCGACCGACAAGCCCGAACAGCCACAGTCAACCCCCGTCCCATCCGGGCCCGCGACCGCGACCGAGTCCACCACCACGAACAACCACGGCAACACGGCCTCAGCCGTCTCCCACGCCCGCCTATCCTCCGGCGCAAACCCCCGTCAAAAGCTCACCGAAACGGAACTGGCCGCGCGCATGGAGAAGATGCGCCTGCTCGCCGCAGAAAAGACGCGCCGTTTCGAGGAAGCGCAGCGCGACGCTTCGGAACACGATGTCGCGTACGAGATCGGCATGGAGGAAGCGCGCAAGCGCCGGGCTGAAGAGGCCTCGCGCCGTAAGGCGGCAGAGGAGGAGCGTCGCAAGCTGGAGGTGGAGCGTGCTAAGAATCGTGAGCGGAAGCTTAAGGCGATGGGGATGAAGGAGGGCGGGGGGTGGGATGCTGGCAAGGAGGAACGGGAGAGGCAGGAGGATGCTGCAGGGAATGGATTCCGCGGGGCTAATGGTGGTGTGCGGGGGGCGAGGTCAGGTGGTGGTGGTGATAGAGGAGGATTGGGCGCCAGTCGGTTTTCTGCTGGTGGCGATGGTGGAGAGGCAGATGTGAGAGGGGAGTTTGACGGGTTTGGGATCAGGGGTAGGGGTATGGGGATGAGAGGACGTGGCCGTGTTAGGGGACGAGGAGGGCGCGGAGGTGGACGGGCGCTCTTCGACGAACACGATGGGGAACACCATGGCGGTGATCACAGCCGACGCGGCGAACATCACACAGCACAGGCACCAGCGCCGCCAAAGAAGGTGGATCTGAAGAAGGAAGACTTCCCAGCTCTACCGTCGTCCAACGCGGCTCCTAAAAAGATCGACACCGCCTGGGGCAAACAAGCCGGAGTGGCTGAGCTACCGCTGTCCCCTCCGGTTGGGAAATGGGACGAAGAAGTGGAAGCCACGTTGGCCAAAGAAACCTAGAGGGAATGGTATACCAGCCAGGATTAGAAGTCATGAGATGGTGATCTCCTTTTGACGCTGCCTGTCGGAGATCGGGCAAGGAATTGGAAGCTTCTTCGGAAGGGGAGAACAGACAGTTGGAACGGAACGCCTGGTGACTGCTCGCGGAAAGTAGGGTGCTTTGCGGGGCCACCTTCGCAGGTGTGGTTGAGCTTTGGATTAGAAACAAGAAACGCAAGAAACTATCAATTATGGAGGGCCGATGATTTAGATTAAAATGGCCGGTAGTGGGAGACGTTCAGCAAAAACACGGCTGACATCTCAAGGGCAACGCGTGCTAGAGTTTAGGATACCCAAAATTGATATGACATGATTTACACGAAGGGCAACTACACCGTTTGCATTCCCAATCCGAACCGTGATATCGTACTATTTTCATTACATCCCCCCTAAATTTAAAACGCCAGAACTCCCTGCCAATGCAATCTCTCGTATGTCTCCTAATACAGCACACAACCCCGGCACCCCGATAAACACAGACACCAAGCCTACCACCCCCGTCTCGGTCCTCGTGGTCGGAACCCACCATTCCTCGGGCCCCTCCCCTTCCACCCATCACCATACCCTCCTCCCGGCCCCGTCGGCACACCACCACCCATATCATCATCCCCACCTCCCCCACCCATCGACATAGGCGGCCGTTGCCTCCCACGCATCTCCTTCGGAAACGCATCATACGCCTTGCGCATCTGCGCAAACCCCAAATGCATCTTCCCAAAAAAGTGATCCGCCAACCGCCGATCATTATCCAGCCGACTCAAATACGCACCACACACATCACACACCTGCAATTTCTGGTGCCCCGACGGCCCCGATGTCTCCGATAGCGACTTCAGCTCCCGCTCCCTTTCCGCCTTGGACGCCTGCGCGTGCCGCACCTTGTAGTACTCATCATACGCGCGCGCGACCTCGCCCGCCTCGGCGAGGATCTCGACTTCGAGCAGGCCGTTGGCGACGGTGGCGCCGAGGTCGGAGATGGATTTGAGGAGAGCGTTGGTTTGGCGGACTTCGTCGGGGGTCTTTTCGAGGCGGCGCTGGAGGGTGTCGATGTTGCGGTTGCAAGACTCGATGCGGGTTTGGAGATCGCGGAGGTAGTCGTATTCGAAACCGTATTTTTTGCGGTCGGGTTCTGGGAGGGCTTCGTACTCGGCTTTGAGGGCCTCGGAGTGTACACGGGGGCAGGCGCCTAGGTCGGCTTTGGTGTTGGTGAAGAGGTCGTGTGGGCAGGTGCCGACGAGGTAGGAGCGGCAGACTTTGGGGTCGGTTAGGGGGAGTTGGGCGCTGCGGGAGGCCATGCCGCCGCCCATTAGCTGCTCTGGGAGGGGTTAGCTGGGCCGTTCATTATGGAGTATGGGCAGGTGGGAAGGAATCGATAGATTTGGCTAGTTGAAGGAGGCGAAGGAGAGATTTGCGACGTACCTAGCAGCTTCCTTTGCTCGGCCGCCATGATGAAAAGTTATCAGCGGGTTGACCAATTCGAGGTGACCGTCGATTTCTATTGCAAATCGGTGTTACGGTCTCGTAAAATGCGCACGGTCGAGGCTCGTGGAAGAGGTTGTTCTGGGAGTTTGATGATAAATTTGGAGGTTGACTCGGAATATTTCCAGCCGCGCTGCAAGGCTGCAAATCGCGGTTCCGCTGCTGGGGAAGTGGGCCTGTGCGCAGAGTGGGCGACCCCCTGTCCAGGTTACGTTTTCGCGCGTCCAGCCCCTGCTGCGGCCCGCTGTCATCTTTCGAGACTGGCGTTCTCCAACTCGATCATCCTGGACCCCGACTTCTGCATCGTCAACTTCTCCTTGCTGTCGCGGTTGCATACGCCCAATGGCCGGGCCGCGCTGAGGAAGAAAGATGCGCCGATTCCTGTCTCTCCTTTGGCTTTCGTTGCTTTCCTTTTTCACATTTTCTGCCCCGGTTTCCGCAACCGATTCCGATTACCATGAGCAACTGAACTTGAGGCCACTGCCTCTATCTTCGCTGCTCGCGAGTTTCAATTTTCGCTCCAACACGACCCTCTCCGAGTTCGAAAAGGGGAATTTCCGCTTCTTCCCCCGGTCCCTCGCACAAATCCTACAACATGCCGGTACACGCGAGCTACACTTGAGGTTCAGCCTGGGGCGATGGGATGCGGAGACTTGGGGTGCTCGGCCATGGAATGGGGCGCGCGAGGGCGGGACGGGCGTTGAGCTGTGGGCATGGCTAGAGGCGGATACAAACGAGGAGTAAGACGTCCCGGGGCACTGGATGTGGCATACTCTGTCGTGGTAGACTCGTGGCTGACTTTTTGACCCAGGGCTGACCACAAATGGCTGACCCTGACGAACGCTTTGTCCGGTCTCTTTTGCGCCTCGCTTAACTTTATCGATGGTACCCGGACGACCCGGCCCGTGATGTCGTTCCAGCCCGAAGGCGATCATTCCGCAGTCGACAACATGCAACTGCTTTACGGTGTCCTGCCACACGAGGTCGTTTGTACCGAGAACTTGACCCCTTTCCTAAAGCTCTTGCCGTGCAAGGGCAAAGCCGGCATTGCAACCCTCCTAGATGGACACAAACTGTTTGATTCGTCGTGGCAGAGCATGGCCATTGATATTCGGCCCATCTGCCCAGCTGGTGGAGAGTGTGTACTTCAAATTGAGCAGACGATCGATATGGTGCTGGATATTGACAGGTCGAAACGGCCAAGGGGTATGCAACATTCACCTGGTCGACGTTCTGCACTGTGACATGTCGCTAACAGTATCCAGGTAACCCTATCCCGAGACCCCCTCCTAGCGAGCAATTGCCTTGTGATGCTTCCAAGCCCTACAATTCGCACGACACTTGCTTCCCTGTAGACCACACCAACCAAGAGTGGACACTTTCCCAGATCTTCGGCAAGACGGTCAAGGGAACCTGTCCCCTCGCGGACGAGGCTGTCCCACCCGTCTGCCTCCAGGTCCACCATTCCCGCAGCGTCTTCGTTTCCAAGGATGTGCACGAAAAGAAGAACCCCGACGGCCTCTCTCGCTGCTTCCACATCTCACCCGAGACCGACATGGAGCTCATGCTCCCGCGCCCCGACGACGCCGAGGCTGCCTCCTCGTCCACAAGCATCATCGCCGCCGAAACCCCTCTACTCTACGCCGAGCGCAGCTTCACCGGCCACGGCCAAGAACGCGGTGGTGTGCAAACCATCCTGCGCAACCCCAGCCCCGACACAGAGGTGGAATTCATCTATATGGAGTCCCTCCCCTGGTTCATGCGCATCTACCTGCATACCATGGAAGCCCGCATTGCCAGCCAACAGCCCCACACCAACGCCTCCTCCTCGGCTTCGTCTTACTCTTCTCTCATCGAGCAAGTCTACTACCGCCCCGCCCTCGACCGCGCCCGCGGCACTCAACTTGAAGTCCGCATGCGCGTTCCCCCAGCCTCCACCGTCTTCCTCACCTACGACTTTGAGAAGTCCATCCTCCGATACACCGAGTACCCACCAGACGCAAACCGTGGGTTCGACGTTGCTGCTGCTGTCATCACCATTCTTGACCCCACCACGCAGGGGCAAGAAGCTGGCGGAAAGGAGTTAGCAGCGGCGTATACCCTGCGTACTACTTCGCTTCTGTGCAGCTTGCCAACTCCAGATTTCAGTATGCCGTATAACGTGATCATCTTCACGTCCACTGCGATAGCCCTGGCTTTTGGGGGCATGTTCAATATCCTGGTGAGGCGGTTTGTGGCTGCGGATGAGGGGCCGGAGGCAGGGCTGAAGGTGTTGATTGCGAAGCTGAAGGCACGGGTGAAGGGTGTCAAAGGGTGAGAGAGTCGGGCGAGTCCTGTGAAGTAATGTATACATTTTGTTAGAAATATTAGCATGGCGATTTGTTTTACTGGTGTCCCATGTGTGTTCTACACATTAATTGGATCGCACATTGCTCTCAATTGGGTGCTGAACGTTAGTTATCTGGAATCACATCAAACTGACAATCAGGGAAGAGAAACTTCAACCCTAACCCTCCGCGTCCTAGAACGACGATGCACACCAAGGGACCAATTAGTTATTACTTTTTTTTTTCATTCCTCGCATCCCAAGACACCTTGAAGCGCAGGCAATGGGAGGAAGGCAACAGCTGTTTGGGTCCAAAATATAGGCTGGTCCCGACCGGGCACGGCCTCCTCGGAGTCCTTGCTGTGCCATGAAGAATTATGGGGGGCCTGAAGATTCGTATCACCAAACAAGGCTGCTATGAGTTGGGCTGACCCTTTCGTACAAGAGCACGGGACTGGGAGCTAACCCCGCTTTTATACGACTGCATATATACCTGATTTACCTACCCTTGCAGATCTGTAAGTCCCTACCCAGTAGCTCAACCACCGTCTACAGTTCTTCCACCCCCCCCAACTACCTATCATCCCGCTTCTGTTTTCTTTAACGCAGACATTTCACATTTGTTCTCCACGTGCTTCTTAATTATCGATTTGTGGCGTACGAATCATGTCGACTCCCACACGCTCTCAAGGCTCTCAAGGCTCTCAGGGCCCTCAAGGCCCTCGACAGTCAACGCTCGCTCGACGTCCCATGGTCACCACCGTCCGTAAGCCACTACCCACCCCACCGAAAGCGCAAGTAATCCCGGCTCCTGGTCGCGCGCCCACTACCGGCAAGCTGTCCGTCTTTTTGGCTGGCTCCATTACTGCCAGCAGCGCTGGCCCCGACTGGCGCTTGCCGCTCATAGAGTCGCTTCGGGGCCATCAATTGACCCTTTTCAACCCGCTCCGGGAGGATTGGAACGCATCATGGAGGGAGGATATGTCCTTCGGGCCGTTTCGGGAGCAGGTGGACTGGGAACAGGATATGCAGGAAAGGGCCGATGTCCTGGTGGTGTATTTTGGCGCGATGACGGATGCCCCGATCAGTCTTCTTGAATTGGGATTGAGCGCTCGGTCACCCACGAAAAAGATAATTGTCGTCTGCCACAATCTTTATCCGAAACTTGGCTACGTGGAGATCGTGTCCCGGCGACTTGGGCTGGACTTTTTCAAGGTTGGGAATGAAAAAGATTTATTGTGGGGAGTGCAGGAAAGATTGTTGAAACTTCTGAGAGCAAGGCTTCCCCGTCGTGCACCACCCGGGCAGCAGAGCCAGCAGAGCGCGTGATCGAGTCGGGTGTCAAGTGAGTCGAAGTTGGCTCTGGCTCGATTAATATTGTAACAGCCAGAGTCAAATATCAGTCAGAATATCAGTCATAACGCCATAAATACCGGTTACACACCAGCTCTGTCCAAGAGCACAACTTCAATGACGCTGTAGTTCAACAAATGAATCATAAAATCATCGATGAAAATGCGTAGATGGCTGAACAAAGGTCACTGCAGTAATCTCCGAGGCTTAACAAGTCGAGACACGGAGACTCGCGGAATCTTGAGCAAACATGGAATCTTACACGGTGTCAAACTTCCAGGGACTTTGGTATGTGGCCCGTGCTCCCGCAACGGTTTGCGCACGCCATCGCACAGTGAGTGGGGTGCCGCAGCATGCCACTGGCAATGCCCCGCTCCTCCACAATCTCTGGAACCAACCTGGAACAGCAATTTTTGACTCATCCAAGCAAGCGGCCAGGCTGACCTTTTTATAGGTCCCCCACACAAGTGCGATCTGACCTCTGCCAACGGCCGGATGCGCTCCCTCACTCGGATTCGAACTGCTGCTTCTTTCTTTTCATTGAGATACCCCCTTTCCCACACGCCCCGAAAGACTCCAACTGCTTGGGTTCCTCGGACTTTTTCAATGGCAGCCATCACTGTCCACAACTCACTCAAGCCCGGAGCACCGGTGCCGTTTATACCCCGGGAGGAGGGCAAGGTCTCGTGGTACGCCTGCGGGCCAACAACCTATGACCTGAGCCATCTTGGCCACGCCCGCAACTATGTCTCGACGGACATCATTCGCCGTATTTTGATGCATCACTTTGGCTTCAAGGTCAACTTTGTGGTGAGTGGCTCATTGATGGTTTGAAAGACACAAATAACAGTTTAAGCTAACCGGATCCAGATGAACTACACGGATGTGGATGACAAGGTTGGTCGACCAGTACATGGGTTTGAAATTGGGGCCAGACACTTAGTTCTTTTTGCAGATTATCATCAAGGCGAGAAGAAAGCGGCTACTGGAGCTCGAAAAGGAGAAGCCATACACCGCAAAGGAGATCCGGGATCTCGTCTTCAAAGCGTTCCAGGCCTATGCGGGAAGCAATCTGCCACTACTCACCGGCGAGGGCCAGTCAATTGTCGATGAGAAGAATTACCTCGAACGCAGGGATGCCGCGTACGGCAAAGTACTATCCGGCGGGACTCTGACGGGCGAGGGGAAGCCTGGCGACCCCGAAGCTAAGGCAAGGATGCATATCGGCAACATGGACTCGGCTGCCAAGTCTCTGGTTGATGGCACGGGGTTCGACGGGGCAGAGGACATTCTTCTTCCATATCTCGACTCCCTGTACAAGGAGACTATCGACACCAGCGACCAGACCATCTTTACAGATCTTACCCAAGCGATGGAAAAGGCGTTCAACGATGACATGGTGGCCTTGAATGTGCTACCACCAGATGCCGTCACGCGAGTCACCGAATACGTCCCGCAGATCGTGGCATTTGTTGAGCAGATCATCGCCAATGGGTTCGCATATGAAGCCAATGGATCGGTGTACTTTGATATTGCGGCTTTCGAGAAGGCGGGAAACAACTACGCCCGGCTACGACCCGAGAGCAAGAACGACAAGACTCTCCAGGAGGAGGGCGAGGGCTCGTTGTCGAAGAGCTTAGAAGGCAAAAAGAGTTCTGGGGACTTTGCGTTGTGCGTTATGCCTGTGCAATAAGTTTGAAGGGGTTCATGCTGACGAGTACGGTGTAGGTGGAAAAAGTCGAAATCTGGTGAACCATATTGGCCGAGCCCCTGGGGTGCAGGTCGCCCAGGCTGGCACATTGAGTGCTCCGTCATGGCCTCCGACAAACTTGGCGAACAGATGGACATTCACTCCGGTGGCATCGATCTGGCGTTCCCTCACCACGACAATGAGTTGGCTCAGAGTGAGGCGTACTTTCACCAGTGCGACAAGGGCGAGCATACCTGGGTCAACTACTTCCTGGTACTGAAGCCTCCTCGCTATCCTATTTGAAAACGCCAGCCGCTAACAGATTGTAGCACATGGGCCATCTCTCCATCGCGGGTAGCAAGATGTCTAAAAGCTTGAAGAACTTCCAGACGATCCAAGATGCGTTGGCGACAACGTACACGGCCCGAAACATGCGCATCGTTTTCTTGATGGGCCGCTGGAACGACGGGGTAGAGATCTCCCCGGATATGCGGAAGCAGGCAGACAGCTGGGAGAGCACAGTTGACGTGAGTTGGCCGCGTTTTAAACACAAAACCCACGCTAACAAGCACAGAATTTCTTCACCAACGTCAAAGCGAAGCTTTCAGAGGCCGGTTCCACGACAGAGGGCGTCAAGGACTTATCCCTGGAAGAGGGGGCAGGAAAGTCCCTCGTCACCGAGCTTGAACAGGCCCAGAAGGACCTGGACTCGGCACTGCGCAACTCATTCGATACCGCCGGTGCTATGCAAGTGATCCTCCGACTCGTCAAGGAGGCCAACATCTACATGGCCGACAAGTCTGGCCAGACCAGCCTAGCGGCTGTTGAGACTGTGGCACGGTGGGTGACCAAGGTTGTGGGCATTCTTGGGTTGGACGCCAGCGCACAGCCACCGTATAACGGTCTCGGATGGGCTTCCGCGAGCGCGGCCGCCGCGGCCAACCTGGACCCTCAAACAGCCGTCAAGCCGTTTGTCGGGGCGTACGTCAAGATCAAAACGGACGTTGAGGCGCTGCATCTCACCGAAGCGTCGGTTCAGACCCTTCTCCAGCAACAGACGCCCGATACCGAGTTTGCCCAGCTGGAGAAGAGCGGCGAGCGTGATGTAGAGAAGCTGGCGCTACCATATCTCCGCGCGGCGTCTCGTCTCCGTGATGTGTTGCGCGCGGTCGTGTCCTCGTTGCCGGCCGCCAGCAAACAAGCGGTGCTTGCGTTGAGTGATCGGATCCGTGATTATGATTTGACGGACATTGGCGTCCAACTTGATGATCAGGTGGACAAGCCAAGTTTGATCAAGTTTGTGCCGGCCTCCAGGTTGATTGCGGCTCGCGAGGAGAAGGCGGCGTTGTTAGCTGAGAAGGCGAGGCAGAAGGAAGAAGGTAAGTTGTCAGATCCTCCCGGGTTCCAACAGGACATGCGCTAACACCTGGATGCAGCCCGCAAGGCGCGAGAGAAGGCAGAGGAGGAGAAATGGGCCAAAGCCAAGGTGCCTCCCCAGGAACTCTTTAAGGGCGACGCGAAGTATCAAGAATGGGATGCTGAGGGTTTGCCAACGAAGCTGGCGGATGGGAGCGAGGTCCCCAAGAGCCAGACCAAGAAGCTCAAGAAGGATTGGGACAGGCAAAAGAAGCTGCACGACGAGTACCTTGCCAAGTTCGGCAGCGCCTAGGAGGCGGGGGCCGCTGAGGTGCCGATTCCGCCACGCCGAAGTAGTTTGTTCTCAACGGGCCGGCGCGGGTCTGGTCCGGGGATTTAGGTGACTCGGGATTGGAGGGAAGAAACAGTGTGTTTGGCCGGCCTGCATGTTTCATGTTTTATGTTTAACTTTTGCAGGTGGCGGAAAAGATGTCATCTTTCCAGTAAGGGATTGACGTTTGTCATTGGGGGCCGAATATGTGTGTTGATGCTTGGCAGCTTTCGCTTCTTGACATATTTGTTCTCTTGTGGAGCCGACAGCATTGTCCCTTAACGTTATCTCTAGAGCTCCCGTCGTAGCATCCATACATACCGAAGCATTCGCCGAAAATTGCCCCAAAAGGGTTCTCAAAGTTCATGATCCCCGCCTTCCTTCATATCTGGACTTTGTCTCATCATCGTCGGCAAAAATAACGACTCCGATCAGTTCCAAAACCCCGCTCCAAGCTCCAGGCAACGAGAATAGCTCCCCCTTCGACGCAACGATCGTGCGCTGCAGATCAACCTGGAAAAACAACAGCGGGGGGATGGGGGGCTTCCAGCAGCTACAGTTACATCGCGGCCCCCAACTGGGCGTTCCCCCTGCGGACAGCAACCCCCCAGTTACCCAGTTTTAAAGTCCCCAGTTTGCCCTGAAAAGTTGTCGTGAGAGAGCTGGCCAGGGGGAGCCCCTCTGAATTTTCTCAATCGGGCAGGTGCACCGCAGCCCGGCGCAGGCGGAGTTGCTGTGGGCATGCGGCGCAGGCGCAGCTTCCACGGTCGTTGATTGAATTCCTAATTCCGCGCGCAACACGTTGCTCGGAACACAAAAACGACAAGAGCTCGAGGATGGATGGTGAACTCAGCGCGTGTCTCAAACCAAGCGGCAGCGGATCGAACGGGCTGCCCACCTCTTATACTACAAGACACAGGGCAAAGAAAACACACTGGACGATGATCATCGCCTGTCACGATAAATATTGTCGTCCTCGGCCAAGCTACCTTTCGTGCTCGGAGGATGTTGCGGAGGCCGTTGTGGGTATCTTCTTCGCCCATGGAGTTGTCTCGACCGCCGGTCCGCCAGGGACCAGGCAACGGCCACGAGGGTTCGGGCAGGGTTACAATGCAGATTGTCGCGCCGCCCCATTCCAAATTAGCGTTCCGTTCGTCAAACGTTCAACAAGTTTTTGACCCTGACAAGCCTGAGAATGAATGGAAATCGGGAATTTGTCCCCGAGTCGCGGGTGGTTCGTCCGATTCGTGAATTGACCCGGATTGGTTTGAAATTCGCGAGCAGGAAGGGCAAACCGGGAAGGATTCATCAGACCATAGGAGGAGCGCAGGTTCGCGAGACGAGACCAGACGAGACGTGAAGCCGGCAGGTGAAAGCTTGGCCGTCGTCGCATCGTACTTTCCCCCAACTTCGATGTTGTTGCCGAAAACGCCTCGTTGGCTTTTCTTTTCTCTGCTTCCCTCTCAACTTGGCCCAAATCACAAAATTGTTGGTCTTTCCCTCCTTGCTTGACCTTTTTTTTTCCACCAACACCCCCAACAGCAGGGTGGCCGTGTTTGCTTGGCGGCTTGTTCGAGCTGTTGGTGACGAAGCGCGCTGATGTGCATGTTGCGCGCTTGTCATTCCACACAGTATTGGTTCCCCAGTCTTCCTCAAGTGAATCACTTCCTCGGCTGAACTCAGTCACACGCCCGGTTTCCCCATCTCGTCCTCCAGATCCCACTGTTGTGATTCCGCATCTTTTTTCTCTGTTCTGTTTCTATTACCTTTTTTCCCTCTTTTTCGGGATCCCTCTGCACCCTGATTCCACATTGAGGCACTTGCCCTCAGCTTGACCTCCATTTACACGTCTGCCGTCCAACGCGGCCCTTCCCGCGACCCGAAAACGTGCACATCTCACGTCACTACCTATAACCACCACCACAAACCATGGGGAAACGCACGCGGGAAACCCCCGCACCGCGTGCTTACCATGACGGTCTCATCCCCACCACCCATGAGACGTACCACACCTATCCCGAAGTAGTCCCCGACGACTACGACCAAGTCAAGCACGAAAAGAGCTACCCGGAACTTGCGCCCATCCAGCTCGACCACCAACTCGACCCCGTCCAGCTCCAGCTCGCCCAGGAACACCATCTCCAAAACCGCCAACGGTCACTCTCCCAAGGTATCGGCGGTAGTACCGCCCACGGGGGACCAGGCGATAATAATATCCCACACCCACCCTTAACATCCAGCACATCCCACGATACTACTCTTCCCCCGCTCAACCTCGCCAGCCCCGGCCTAGCCTCCCTCACCGGCACAACAACGGCCGTAACAAACAACACCACCAACACCAATACCGCAACCACCAGCACATCCCCCCTCGCGGCACCCCCCCTCGTCCACGACCCCCACGCCAACGCCCACGCCCACGCCCACACCTTCAGCAACGGCTCCATCCCCCGCACCTCGGGCGTGCACTCCCTCCGCCAAGCCTGGTCCGAACTAGACGAGGAAGAAGAAAACGAGCATCGGCGCCAACGACGCGAGCAACGACGTCATCAGCGACGGAAGGGTCTGCGCGGTCAGACCGTTGGTGCTAGTGGGGCGACCGGCAGTGGGACGGATTTGGAGACGGATGATGAGTATGACAGTGATGGTGAAGATGATGATGAGAACGACGACCAGGATGGTGCGGAGCGTGGGGTAGGGTTAACGCCGGAAGAGAGGCAGAAGAGGAGGGAAAGGATGTTGAGAAGGCGGAGGAGGGAGGAGAGATTACGGCGGTTGGGGCTGGGGGGGTTGGCTTCGTTGGTTGGGGGTGGTGCTGCTGGTGCTGGTGGTGGTGGAAAGGGGGAGAAGAGTGGACGCGGGCGAAGGAAAGGAAGGGGAAAGGGGAAACCAATGTGGAAGAGGGGGTTGTTTTGGGTTGTTGTTATTTTGGCGGTGATTGTGGTTGCGTTGGCTGGGGTGTTGGGGGCTGTTTTGAGTGGGAAGATTCGTACGGCTGCGATGGATGGGGGGTGAGTTCTTTCTTCTTTTCTTTTTTTCCCTTTTATTTCTCCCCACCATGAACCGCCATAAACCGTACTAACACCCCCAGCTCCTCAACCCCCACAACCCTCCCCTCCTCCCTCGTCACCGACCCCGTCTGCACCGACCCCAACGCAACCAACGCCCAAGAACACAACACCTACACCTCCAACGCCACGACCTCCCCCAAAACCTTCCGCATCCAATGCAACGCCGACTACCCCGGCGGCGACGGCGAACTCGGCCTGCAAACCAACACCCTCGACATCAACACCATGGCCGACTGTCTGGACGCGTGTGCGCGCCGGTGGGACTGCGTGGGCGCTGTTTTCCGGCCGAAGGGGACCATGATTGCCACAGAGAGCAGTGGTGATAGCGATGTGGGGAGTGCGGCGACGGCGGCGGCGGCGTGTTGGTTGAAGGCTACGGTGGGGGTGGTGAGGACAGGGACACTGGCGGCTGGGATGGTGAGCGGTGTGTTGGTGCAGTGAGGGTTTTTTTCGTTTGTTCCTTTTTTGTCTTTTTCTTATTTTGCTTTGAAGTTACCTGGGATGTAGGGCGGTGGAACTTCTGCTTTTTTCCCCACGATGTATTGGAAAAGGAGTTGGGTCTGGTCCTTCTGGAAAACTTGATGCGATGGGAGGGCGGTGGTCTGTTGCTTGACAATGAGAAATGATATCCGTGGTTGGTTATCGACGATGTATGTATGTATGGAGCATGTGTACAAAATATGGTTATCATTCTTCCACTTCCTTAGGTGCATGTATGTCCGTACGGTGTGTGTCCATCCCTTGGGTGCATACAGTGTGCGTTATATCCCACGGCCGTGCCACACTGGCATTCCCTTTTCGGCTTGCTTGCTGAGTCCCTTGCAGATAATTAGTCCCTTGCAGAGTCCCTCTCTCCGACCTTTGCGTCAAAAGAGCCAATCAGGCCGTCTACCAAGTCCGAGGAAGTCGTATAGGAGGACCGCTTGTTCTATATTTACGACTTTGCTGCATGTCATAAAGTTAACTTTGACGACACTTATCCACTTAGACAAGTCACAGAGCAGGTTAAGCCATTGGTTCCAAGTGTGTTGATGAATCATGTCCAAATTAGAAGGGAATCGTCTATCGCTGGTCGCTCATGTATCACGGCACTCTCTGCCACATCTATAGTATACAAAACAGTCATCCTAATGCTGTCACAATAGGACCTGTCGTCCCAACCAACTCTAAATTTACGCCTTCTCGTTCAGGTCAACCACCTCCTTCTTCTCGCCCTCCGCCGGAGCGGCAGCAGCCGCCGCAGCGTCATCCGCAATCTTGTGGATGACCTTGCGGGCCTCGCCCATGCCGTCCTTGACCATGTTGGCCACACCCCAGACGTCGAAGGTGACAGCGAGGGCCTTGTAGCCCTGCTGGAGCAGGATGGGGATCATGGCAGGGCCTTGCGCACCACTGTATTGGAAAATGAATTAGTACGGCCTGTACTCATCACTAACAAACGATATGTAGAGAGGAAAACTCACCCGAACAGCGGCTTGTTGTACTTGTGCGCGATCGTCACAAAGCGAGTCATGGCGTCAATGAACTCCTGCGGTGGTGGCGCGGCAAGGCTGAAGTTGATCCCGGCGTCGGCGCTGTAGTCGCCGGGGCCGAACATGAGGCCGTCAACCTCAGGAAGGGCGGCAATCTCCTCAAGGTTCTTGAGACCCTCAACGCTCTCAATCTGGGCGATCAGGCAAACGTGGTTGTTGGAGCTCTTCATGTTCCACTCGTCGTTGGCATACAAGGACTGGTTGGAGATGCCAGGGGTAAAGGTCCAGGGGCTGAAAGAGCGCTGGCCCTTGGGAGCTAGTAACTGTTAGCACGAAAGTACTATTTTTTCACGGGAGTCGGTCTACTCACGGTAAAACACATCCTTGACTTTGTCGAGAACGTCCTGCGCGGAGTCGGTGTGGGGGATGACGATACCCGAGGCACCAGCATCAAGCGCGGTCGACAGGCTGACCTCGTCGTGCTTGGGAACACGGACAACGACCATGGTCTTGCCCTCAGAGTGGTGCTGCGCGGCATGGATGGCACTAGAATAGGTCAGCATCTCAAAATCCACCTCGACATTGTGGGAGATAATCAGCGAACGTACTCGTAGAGAGTCGAGCGGTCAAAGATGCCGTGCTCTACATCCATCCAGATAAAGTCGGGCTTGGCCGAGGCCATGACCTTGGTGACGAAAACACTGGGAATGCCCTGGGCCACGCCGAGAAGGGTCTTCTTAGGGTCCTTCTGGGCCTCCTGCAGAGCCCGGCGGAAGTTGCCAGGGTACGTGAGGACGGCCGCACGGTAGTCGGCCGTGGTGTGGAATTGCGGCTGCTGGGGGAACGGAAGGTCAGACATGATGAAGGTTGTGAGGTTTTGTGGCGACGAGATATTGGATGCTGGTGTCAAAAGTTTGAAGTTGGGCAGAAAGCTGTATATGTAAGGCAGTCACCAAAAATATGGGTCCTGTCTTGGAGATGCTGTTGGAGAATTGTGGGTTTCAAGAGGAAGCTGCAGATGAGGAACTGAGTGAAGAAGAATGCTCCTGCCGTCTGGTTCTTATATCTCCCTCCCTTTCGAGATGCGACATCAGCCGACATGCATCCGAAGGCATCAGAAGCCACCCGGCAACATACTGGATCCTTCAGAGCGGAGTTCGGCTGACGGTTGCGCCGCCCAAGGCAACACCGTCCGACGACGTGATTAGTTGCCGTTCCTCGATTTGGTCGATTCCATTCTGAAGATCCCTCAGCGGTTTGTCATCCAAAAAGACGCACGGCCTATGAAAGCCCCACAAGCAACGATTTTCGGGCGAGTCGGACACGCAAACAGCCCGGGAACCGTTGCAAGCGCGCCCAAATCGGGAGCATCTCGGCTGTAACCGGACGTACTGGACGCACAACGTCCGGTTGTACCCTAGGAATATCACCACGCTCACCGCATCACTACCACAGGGTCTAACGAGAAGAGGACTCAAATTTCTCGGCGCCGCAATGTCGACCACTCCGGCCTTTCCGTACAACAACCTATGATGCCACCTTTCTCGAGCTGACGACGATCCTAAGCCCCTTGGAAGCATTGACTGGGACGGGGAGGGCGGGCAGGCACTTGGTGTAAGCTGACAGGATCGGATTTAAGCACAGCCCATTCCGTTTAAGTCCTGCTATCCTTCAAGGTTACCCCTGTTTCCTGGAACGGGGCAATGTGTGGGGCCGAACGGAGTTAGCAATGGAACAGACTATCCGGGCTCGACCGGGAGATAGCAAGGTGTGTGCAAAGATAGCAACAGACAAACAGGGGTCTTTGACCGTGCCTAACACAACATCACAGCGCTGCCATAAAACTTTACTCAAAACACCAAAGTTATTTTTTCTCCAGTGCCACACCGGACTGGACAACATAATCACAAAGGTAAATACATTCTTTATGATGAGAGCTAGTTTACAAGCCTACTTTGGTGGTTTTTTGTGAACCTGCACCCGACCAGGTAATTAACTAACCTATCACCGAACCCAACAATAAAATGAAATGAAATAAACATGTGCCATAAACCCTTCTCTCCCGCCCCCCCTTTTCATCGAATCGTCGAGTATTCAGATAAAATCCAGCGCGTGATTACCACCCAGACTGTCATAAGACCTCACAACCTCGAAAGAAAGCAACCCTGAACATGTGAGGGGCAGGGTACGGCCCGTCGCGGCAAAGCCCGTCGCAGTATGGATATTACAAATTAGCACTAGGGGCACCGAAAAAACAATAGGCCGCTCAAGGCTCAACATTCCATCTAGCCTCCCAGGCACCAGACCTCCCTTCGTCACGGATCTGCCACAACAACTCCGGCACAACGACTTGACACGGCATGGCCAGATGATGAATCGCTTCGCCATGCGACAGAATATCCTCCTTGCTAATATGTTCCTGTGCGACCCAGAGTGGTTTGAGATAGCCTTGCTTTTCAGCCACGCGTTCCCAGACCGCGACGACTCGGTGTGTGAGTTCCATCTCCCAAGTACCACGCCAGGTAATAGAGGCCATAGGTTCCGGGCCTGCGCCGACGTGGTAAATGAATGCACAGGCGTTCTTCACCTGGCCGTTCCAAAGGACCATCGTCTTCAACTTGGGCATTCGCCGTGCCACTCTGCCAGCCGCGCGGAACAGATTCTCAACCTTTATTTTCTCTTGGTGTGTCTTGGGTTCACAAAGGATCCGAGATGTTAACGCGAGTGACTCAAGGCAGGGCCACCTCCAAGAACGCTGGCAAGTATCGAAAAAGTCCCTGGCGTCAATCATAAATGCGAGAGAAACCTTCTCAAGCCTTAGGCTGTCGTAAGCGAAACTCGCGCCGACATCTCCGCATGGTATGCGCTTGTATGTCACGGTCTTCAGTGTCCGACGCATGGTCAAGAAGATCGCAAAACCCTGTGTTAAATAGTCCGTTAGATAAGCAGCCTCAGCGGTGGGGAATGTATTACAGTATAGAAGAAAACGCCCCCGCGACGGGTTCAGTTGTCACTTACCCCGATCCATGGATTCAATATCGACGCGCATCCATTTCCTCCAGGGCTCATAAACAAGATGCTGTAAGGCAGGAAGTGCCGCGAGAATCTTGAAAAGAGTCTAGTCATAAAAGCCGTGCCGTTGCTGTCGGCGAATGACCAGCCGTGTCACATTGCTGACCGAAGGAAGTTCCTTTGGGAAAGCGAGTACCGTGACCTCAAAAGGCCTCAGAAGGGCCCAGAGAGGGGGTGACTTAACCTGCTTGCCACTAACCCAGCCATGGTCGTTCCACGTATGAGGCGGGCGTTTGGCTCCGCCCTTTCTCTTATACGTGGGGTCGGATGTAGTGTGCCAATTTTTAAACCAATGTTTTGTGTGGCTCGGGAAGTAGACGCTGATATGAAGAGTCAAGCTGTTCTTGGTCGTCTGTTCCAGGATACCCAGGAGTCGGAAGAGGTCAACCAACTTCTGACGAAGCCGGGCACTAACACCCCACATCTCCCTCAACTCCATGGGCTCGGGGCATTTGTCACAGCCATACTCATCCATCACCGCCTCAAACTAGATGTTTTGGATCAAATGCCTGTGCTGAACCACAACATCCCTGAATTTCCTCGGATGGGGGTTGTTGAGTCGGAGTGATTGGAAGTTTGCTCTGGCGATCACCCGATGCCACTCCTTGCAGACAGCAGCACAAGACCGCCAGCCTTCGTTCTTGGTCTCTGCAATCATCTCTAGGATCAGGACGCGAATATCGGCCGGTATCCGCGACCATGTGAGGAAGCTCGCCCCTGCCATGGGTTGAGGTATCATGCCGTGGGGCTGCATGGCTAGTAGGGACCCGGTGGTGTGTCCGTTGCTCATGGTGGATATCGGCCAAGGGGGGTGTTGTATTGTAGATTACGCCGAGAGGAATCACGTTGTAATCATTCAGCGTGACCAAAGGTTATGAGGAATTGGCGACCCGGGGAGTCAACGGGGTGGTGGTCGTCACGGCGGTGAGAATAGCAAATACAAAGAAGAGTTGTAAGTGAATGATCGGTCAAGGCGCCGAGAAAGGGTGAATAATCTAAAGGTTTTAGGAAGGTTTACAGAGACCTAAACATAGAGGGAATTTAACTCCCCAGTGAGCGCTCCTTCCTTCTTTTATAGTTCCTGCAATAAGGTTTGGGGGGGTTAAGGTTTGTTGTACAGTCCTGCAGTTCAACCGTCATGGGACAGATCGGGTGTACATTTTGTGTTCAGACGTCATGACGATAACCACAGAACCTAAGCAAGTCACATGTAAGTTGGACGCGCCCTTCTCTGTCAGGAAACAGCGTGAAGCCAAGCAAAATCTTACTCGTCCTTTATCAATGATCGCCCCTAGAGTTTATCAACACATGGCAACATCAAGCATGTACAAAGCAACTGATTTTTATTTTTCAGGAGGGAGGTAGTAGCTACAGCGACTAAATCTCAAGATGTTCTCATCCCATCCGGTACTAGATGCGACGCTTAGGGGCTTTAATTAGTGGCTTAGCCAGGGGAGTATCGTTGGAATATTTCTTAATATCCTTGACACCTCCGTGTTCCTGCCCGTAGTATCAATCTTCTCCAACGCTGCTGCTGGGGAGATCATAAAACAATGATGCCCGTCGTGTATTTGGTCGCGGAGAAAACGCAAAGCTGATTTCGGCGTTCTCGTCAACCGCCTGATAAGACGGGATGTCGACCCCTTGGTTTTCCACCGCCTCTTGTTTCTTCGTGCCGTCACTAAAAGCAAGCCCCACGGCCTTTTGTGAGGCTGCCAGTTGTTTCTGGGAAGGCGAGGGGCTCGAAGATGGGTCAAGCCGAAGTAATTCCTTGGCCTCGCCTCTCGATGGCACTCTCCCGATCCCGGTTTGTGTCTCCGGGGCTTGAACCGGGAACTGAGAACGAGAAGTCTTGTGAGGACCCTCAATTGCGGACTTGGCTTCCGGTGAAAGAGACATCCCGAGGATAAAATTGAACGGATCAGGAGAGCTAGGCCGAGAAACCCCTCTGTCGGGCCGTGTCTGGCTAAGCAACTGCCCGCCGTGACCACTACCATGATCCGCGACCTCAACTCCTTGTGTTCGCTGTCCCAAAGATTGGCTTTCACCAATTATTTGTGTCGCGGCCAAACTTGAAGCGGCATCTTCAAACAATTGCTTTT
Source organism: Dichotomopilus funicola (assembly GCF_033296635.1). Classification (NCBI taxonomy): domain Eukaryota; kingdom Fungi; phylum Ascomycota; class Sordariomycetes; order Sordariales; family Chaetomiaceae; genus Dichotomopilus; species Dichotomopilus funicola. The sequence continues at coordinate 195,574 of NW_026944024.1, forward strand.
CGCCGTCAACACTAGAATCCAGAACTGCGGCGGGAACTACACGAAATCTTACCAGTGGTCTCTTGGGTTTTCTCTTAGCCACGGTCTGCTTAGTCCGTTTAGAACTGCGATCCGCCTCTGTGGGCTCTGCCTTTCGTCCGAGTGGTCGATTCATTCCCTCTTTCGCTCCCACAAGGCATTTTCGATCGCCTGATGCAGTTCTACTCGAGGTAACGGTCAATGGTAGGGACGGTTGGACCGCATGGGGGCGCTGGGCGTGCAAATTGTCTCCGCCGTTTCTGCTCGATTTTCTCGTCTGATCTCGATTTAGTTCTGGTCCTGGTTCTATATGAAGAAGCTCAGCGTCCGCATGCGGTTCTTCGACTCGGTCAACGGAGACACCTAAGTTAGATTTCGGAATGGTTTCGATATCAACTTCCTCCCCGTCTGCGGGAGAAAGCGGCAAAATCCTGCAGAGGTTAGTCAATCGTCAACCACCTTGAGATCCGGACCGCTTACTCCAGGTGCGAGACTTTCACGTAAGAATAGTTATCGAGCTGCTGTAGCTTGAGCTTGGCGCCATCGAATTCCTTCCGGCCGAACTTCCAAACACCGATGAGAGGGTCATCCGGTTCGTCAACCGCGTGAAATGCGAGTGTCCAGTGAACAGGATCTAATTCGCTAAAGGTTAATAAGAATCCAAACCGGATTTCATTTCCCCAGAGATAAACAAACCATCCAACGAATTGAGCCTGCTCAAATAATCCCCCAAATTCCACAGCTGGCAGTCGGTATTCGCAATATGCTGATGACCCATCCCCCCCCTCCAAATCCCCAACCCATATGCACCGTCCTTGTTATACTTGATTGAAATAGTAAAGTATTCAAGCAAAGAATTTTCTTTCCACGTCTTTGTGCGAAGGTAGCTGATTCTAAAATTGATCAAGCTTTCGCTCTCGATCAGTGGGAAAATATCCTCCTCCTAGACGAGATGGTTAGCATCTTCCCTGGTAACCTACGAGTACGAGACAACGAAATTGCGTACCAAGATTCCCAAGAATCGATTTAAGCCATAATCTGACTCATGCCGCAGAAATATAGTGTACCCTTGATCCCTCAGAAACTCCTTATCGAATGCGCGGAGCCCAGTACCGTCGGTGATAATGGTCTCAAACGACCGGGAGACAACTTCTCTAAGTGGGAGAAGTTGAAAGCACGCCGGCGGAAACGCATGCCTGGCAAACAGTATCTGGCTTAACTAGAGCAAGTGTTAGGATTTTCCGGCCTGAATGGAGGGGAAGGGGATACCTGCCGCGGCAACGAAGACAACTTTGCACAACTCAAAGTCGCGGCGCGGTTCGCGTGCTTCGAGTGCCGTGGACTTTTCGGGCATGGCCAGCTGTGCATCTAGGCAGTAGTTTTGAAGGGCTATCGCTCGGTCTTGCACCTGTGTACCGACCTGGCGTTGTCACAAACTCGAGAGGCTCGTCAAGTATCATTCAACCCCAGGTATTGGATCATATGGTGGAGGGTCGATATTCTATCTTTTTCGAAGTACCTAGAAAAGAGGAATGAAGAGATAATTAGAATTGGGAACTGTGCCACAGAGGACAGAGCCCACTCTCGGGTTATGTGTCGTGGAAGACGGCAGGCGCAACCAACCCTTCTTGCCATGTGCCACTCCATCAGCTCGAACGTACCCCACTCCCTTTCCACTGTGTTAAGGTTTATGGCATGTTTCATCGGAAAGAAAATATATTAATTTCGAAGACGATAAACCCGACCCGAGGGTCCGAGAGAACTTCAGGAGCCGAGGCGGCCGTGCCCGGCAAAGGTCAACAATGCCACAGTCCGTGGGGGCGAACCAAAGCCGGAGCCGATGATATAATTAGAGGACGAACCCTCATGGTGCACCACAAATAATTCCGACGCTTAATTTCCCGTCGCCCTTCGATTTTCATGACCTATGCCGGCTTCAACGCATACATTTGCACCGGAAACAGCTTGACACCATGAAGCTTTGGGAAACCCTTCTGCGTTTCCGTCTTTATTATCCGCAAGCCCGCCTGTTGGAAGATGGTTCGAAACCTCGCATCGCTCCTGTTGCGAAATCAGTTCCCATACTGAACCCAGATAAGCACCTCATTTTAACCTTACCGCATGATACTGCTGTCTATCTCACGGAAGACATTACTTTCGATGGTGCTCAGGTTCTCTTTAATGACGATGACCCCGGTGACCGGAGTCACCACCGTCTTGCACCGTTGTAAGTATCGGACCAACTCCGCGTCCGTCAAGTTGCCGACACACCATTGCGTCCAGATGAGGTCGTACTGAAGACCGCCGTCGGGCTGCCAATGGTCAAGCCCAACGTTGAAAGTGTTCCGCACGCCAGTGCCCGTCCGATTTGTGCTGGCGAACTTTGTTACCGGCTCAATGACGTCCACACGTTCGGCCACATTCAAGAGCAAGCCTTCGGTCACCCTATCAGTCCTATCGTAGTCAGAACCACATTAGTATGCTGACAAGTGTTCATTCTTATGGATTAGAGTAAAGCTCACCTTGCTACGCTCTCTAAAGCGTTGGCCACCTTCTGCCGACCACTGTTTCTTCCGATGCCGAGTTTGGCAAGGAAGCTGCGAGAGCCCTGAAGGTCAACCTTAGAGATATTGGGCATTCCTTTGAGAGACGGAGTACCTCTCAGCGTAGCATTCTCGTCGCCATCAGCGCCAGCCCAATGATATGTGTCGTCAGGCTCCGTGATCAACTCCTTTGCAGTCAAGGTGGCATCCGCACCGTTGCGCACCAATAGCGCCACTGTCTTGTGTTGGCTGCGCTCAACTGCCCAGACCAGTGGCGTCCTTCCCAAGCAGTCAGTCACGTTGGGATCCGCGCCCTGATCTAGAAGACGACGTGCTAAAGGCACACCGCCATGGTAGGCAGCCCAGTGTAGCGCTCTGCGTCCTCGATAGTCCGCGCTATGGACATCCGCTCCATGTCGAACCAAGTAATCTGCAGTCAGCAGAAAACCTTTTCTCCCTGCCAAAAGCGTCGCCGTCCGCCCATGGATCTTTGTATCGACATGAGCTCCATTCTCAACCAACAACTTGACTAGATCATGGTAACCATAGTCAACCGCATAATGTAGCGCGGTTCGTCCGCTTCGGTCAGGTTTGTTGGGGTTGGCACCATGCTCTAAGAGGAGTTGGGCGATATCCCGAAGACATAGCCAAGACGCTAGTGTGAGGGCCGTCGAGCCTCCAACACTATCCTCGGCATCAATGTCTGCTCCGGCGTCCAAAAGAGCCAGCACTCTCTCGACATGTCCACTGTTGACGGCTAACCGGAGACCGCTGACAAGGTTGCTCCCGACCGACTTCTTGTCCGCCATCTCGTTCAGGATGTCTCGCTGATTTTCGTCTTCCAGCCGTCGTGTCATTTGTTGAAGTATCTGGTTTCCATTCTCAACCTTGTCGAATAATAGGCTCAAAATGCCATCATGCTGCTTCAAAGCGGCCGCGTGGAATGGCGTCCATCCATCCTCGTCTTTCTCATTAGGGTCAGCCCCACGCTCCAACAAAAGTCGCACCATAGACTCATATCCTTTCAGCGCCGCGGTATGAAGTGGCGTGAACCCGAATTTGTCCTTCGCGTTAACATCACCGCGGGACTGAATCAGGATTTCCGTGACTTCAGTCTGCCCCTCCTGAGCCGCCCAATGCATTGACGTCTTTCCTTCAATATTCCTAGCGCCAACTTCAGCTCCATTTGCCAGCAGCAACCTGGTGATTGTAGGGTATGTGATCGCCCAGTGGAGCGCCACATTGTCGTAATTGTCTCGTACATTGACGTCGGCTCCGTGCCGAAGGAGTGTATGTACCGTCTTTTCATGGCCAAGGGGAACCGCAAAGGTCAGTGCTGTGCTTCCCTCACGGTTTCTCCAGTCTTTGTTGGCACCGGCTACTAAGAGTATGTCCGTTATCTCTTCGTTACCCGCATCAGCGGCAAGGATGAGGCCCTTGTTTCTCTCAACACTCCCCGTACCCATATTGGCGGTATATTGAAGGAGAGCCTTCACCACTTCGTTATGCCCGTTCATGATTGCCCAGTGGAGCGCCGTCCACTGTTCATTATCCTCTACCAATGCGTCTGCTCCATGGTGGATAAGAAGCTCGACGGTTTCGAGGTGGCCAAGTCTGCTCGCCCAGGCTAAAGCCGTCTCGCCTTTGTCATTGCACAGGTTGATCCCGGCTCCCTTCTCAAGCAATAACTGTGCGGCTTTGTAATGGCCACCACGGGCAGCTAATTGCAGCGCAGTCGCTCCGTAACTGTTTCGACTGTCAATCTCGGTGACGGCTTGACACAGAACAGTCAAGAGCCTTTGTAAGCCCCAGTCTGCTGCAACGTGTAGCGGCGTAACTTGCTTCGGGAACCGGTCGTACCCTCCTTTTATCCGACGCCGAGAGGTGTGAAGGACTTGAATCGAAGAAGACAATTTACGATCATCTCCTAGGATACTTCGAAGACGATCCTGGTCGTTGTCAAGTTGGCTTGCCTTGACATGAAACCCCCATTGATGGGAAGCGTAATCAAGGAATCGGTACTTTTGCAGACGTTGAGTGAGACTCTCGTCGTCGGTGCAGGGCCCACTCTCAAAGGCGTCGAAGGACAAGTACGTAAGGCACACTTGAGCCATCTCCATCTCGAACTGGGGCAGAAGTTGTGCAGGATACTTCTCGAAATATTCCTGCAACGTGAAATGGACGAGCCCAGTTTTGCCAGTTTTCTCATCAACCCGGATTAGGCCACCCGAAACGCTGATAAGGATCTCGATCTCGGGAAGAGCGGATTCGTCTAGTTGTGTATCCCCATCCTCAACGCTCAATGCATGGAGAAGCTCATCCATATCGAGTGGTCTTCGCGCACAGAATATGTAACTGAGCGCCCTTCTAGCCAGACTTTTGTCTTGTTCCCCTTGTTTCTCAATCCTACTCATGGCTCCCTGGTAAAAGGTGAAGACGTCCTCTGACAGCGTGCCCAGAGCTTGGCGAACCCCTTTTACGCTAGAATGACTACAGAGCTGGCGCATTTGGAGATGAGCTAGCAGAAACCTGCGAACCGTTAGACTCCTCCGCAACTTGGGGTTCAGCTTAATCTTACATGCCCTGGGCCTTTTCTTGGAGCCCATTCGCTATGTCCATTTTCAGATTCGGGTCTTTGGTGGTGAAGAGACGCATTCTGTGGTTCGTTTCAATCTCCGAAAGCAGGTAGGCATGGACATCATGTTCGTTCGCCACAATGTCGATTCGTGTCAGATTATAGAGTCTTCCCTGCAGATCCACGTTCGGTCGAGAGGTGATGAACAGACGGACAAAATGCTGCAGCTCTTTTGTCACGTTGAGAAGCCTTTCCCTATTTTCTTCCGGGCACTCGTCCTGCCAACGTTAGGCATCTCGCAAGCAGCCCTGACGCGAGCGGGGACAGAGACTCACCAAGGCATCGATGAAGACGTATGTCCTCCCGAAATACTGAGTCAAAAGCTTGAGAAGAGAGATACGCTCTGCGGAAGTCGGCTGAGTTCTCCTCCCGCTATACTTGTCACGGAATTCCATCACTTCGGATGGCACCGACGTACATTGCTCGACCAACTGGCGGGTCACGCTGCGCAGAATGCCATCTTCAGACTGTGTGGTCGAGTCTTGGTAGTCGCAATACACATATGCAATCGCAACATTAGATCCTTCCGTGATTTCTTCAACGTAGTTGACAGCAGCCGATCTGTTCGACATATTGATGAGCATGGAGACTTGATGAGCTGACAGTCGTGGGCTCAAAACTCACAACATCACGGTCTTCCCCGCACCAGCTTGGATATTCGGTCAGTACCTAAGCATGTATCCAATGGCGGGTACGATAGTGATGGTACTTACGAATTCCAGGACACCAGATAGTTGTGGTTTTCTCATCTCTAAGCCATCTTTGAAATGGCTCAGAGCTCAGCAGCCACTCTCCAGTAGACTGATGATGCTTCGCAAAGGAATCTCGCTGCTTGTCATGGAATTCGAGATCTGACAGCCACGCTAGAAGCTCTTTCCGTTCGAGCGCGGTTTCCTGGTCTATGATTCACGTTAAATTTTAATGATTAATACCTGTCCACCTGAACCCGGTGACCTTACCTTCGACATGTGTTTGAATATGTCGTACACCGGCTACTACCGTCCCAAGATTGTTATCCAGACGTTCTGCAACAGCGAGGGTTGTTCTGACATCCCCATGTACAGAGCCAGTTTTTATTTTGAGCTCCTGTACGTCAGAGAGTATGGCGTATCTGACCACTGCTTGTTCCCGCTCGACCGTTTTGTGGAAGCGCTCGTACGCGGATTTAAGCTCGGCGTCTTCACCCGAGACAAGGTTTTGGAATGCTTTGACTGTGAAACGCTTAGTACACATATCCTTCAACATCCAGAATGAATTGAAGCATATGCAGGAGTCGCCCAAATGGGAAAGCCAAAGAAAAAGATACTGACCGATTCGTTTCCTCTGTGTGTATTTTGTGCAGATACCACAGAGGACTAGGACTGATCGGAAGACATCTGTCAAGGCCGCCTGTAACTCCGGGACTTGTGGCGTATTGTGTTCCAACGTCTTTAATCGGTGAAGATAAGAATCCAAATCGTCAAAGAACTCCACGATCTTGTCATAGTCCGACGATACAGCATTTGCAGTCTACTGAGGTGTCAACAGTCGCGTGGCAAACAGTTGTGAGTTGGTCATACCTTGATGAGATAACTAATCGCAGAAAAGAGGGCTTCGCTTGGGGGAAAAGTCTAGTTCACTGCATTAGTCACAGGAGTAGCAGTAAGTTGTGAATGATTTGGAGATGCCTACAGCTTTAGTCGCATGGGCGACTACATGGCTCAGCATCTCGATCGGGCCAAGGCTCCGTTGCACCAAGGTCCGGAACTTGTCCAACTTGGAACCGCCATGTCGATGGAGTTTGAAATTTGTCTCATTCAATCCAACTTGGACCAAGATACCATCAATATGTTTGACGGTGGCGAAATTCTGGAGTTGAACGCCCGTGATGGTTTCATAGTCCTCGACTGCAGCCTGCCAAAGTGCGGCCACATCCGTGGGGGACTCCATCGACGGCCGAAACTGCGATTCAGGAGTCTGGAGCAGCTGTCATTTTGAGGTTAAGCAGCTTGTTCATTGCTGTAGGAGAATTTCGCAGGCACCCGTGGTTTGAGGGGCTCACCAGGCCGAGTCAACTGCGGCCTGACGGCCCTGGCCTCGACCCAAGGCGTACAGCCACAGTCAAGCGAACCCCTTGATTCGAGGAGTACGCCCGCAATTCTGCGCCACCCCGGCTCCCGGCTTACTTGGTTGGCAGAACAGGTAATTAATGCAAATTCCATCATGGTCTCCGATTCCAAGGGTTCGAACAATACGGTTACTTTTAAACCAAGTACTCAAGCCGAGTTCCTTCGTCACCTCGAAAAGAATCCGAACAGGCGCCGAATATGCCAACTCGCGAAACAAAATTTGATCGATTGACTAGTTGTGCAACTCTCATGCACTGCCTTCGTCGCAGAAAGAATTCAGTCGGCGAAATTATGTCAAAAAATCCTTCACATGGGATGAGAGCGGACAAGCAAGGTAGATTTGATTAGGTATAATTACGGCGTAACGCCGGCTTCAATACAAATGACACTGGTCGCTTGCCCCGGTAAATTTATACGCTGTTATGCCTACAATGACCCTCCGCATCTCATATTACTTGTAAATGCATCTGTAGTTGACACTTCGGAGCCTTTTCCGTCCAAGGGACATAGATGCCCTCGATTGTTAAGGATCAGGGCGGAAGGTATGCAGAGGTACTAACACGACGTCATCTCCGTAGGTTTTTCCGCAAGGTGGGACGGGCGCGGCTCGCACGGGTAGTGGGGTTATGTCAAGCACCATGGAACTTCCCCCGGAAATTATTAACTAATTAATTGGCCGGATTTCGGGCTATTCGAGTTCCTCACTCAACAACCCAGATTACACACAGCCGCGATGGAAAGACGAAGGGCTTTGTTACGATGGGCAAAAGCCCAAGGTATTCGCAAAAATGGAATAAGCTTCGTGGAAATCCCCGGCCGAGGCAATGGAATGGTAGCTCAGCGTCGACTTAAGGTATGGGTCTCAACTCCCACTATTAATTATCTAATGGGCCGCCGCATCTAACCTGCGGGTGGAAATGGAAGGAAGGACAGACAATCCTCGTTGTCCCCCCCGAAGCCATCCACAGCTTACATTCCATCCCCAGAACTATATTGCAAAGACTTCCTCGCGACATCTCCATACATGCTTTACTCGCGGCAGAGCTGGCGCTTGACACATCAGAAGACTTGGAACCATGGAGATCCATGCTCCCGACACTGTCCGATTTCAAGCATGCATTACCTTTCATGTGGCACGAGGAGCTCCATGCCATGCTCCCACGGCCAGCCAAACACATTATCCGTCAACAACAGGCCAGGTTTGCCAGAGATTGGGGGTTAATATCGACGGCATTTCCGAAGATGTCACTCGAAGAGTTCTTATACACTTGGTTCATCGTCAACACTCGGGCATTTTACTACGTCACCGAGCAAATGGAAGCATATCCTCCGGATGATAGGTTGGCTTTGGTTCCATTACAAGACTTCTTCAACCACGCAGACGACGGATGCCGAGTTTCATTCTCCCCTGGCGGTTGCTACGAAGTCCGTACTAATCGCACGTACCGCGCGGGCGAAGAAATTTATCTATCTTACGGCGACCATTCGAACGATTTTCTCTTGGCCGAGTACGGGTTCGTGATGGAAGAAAACCGGTGGGATCAAGCATGTCTTGAGGATGTGATTCTGCCGAAGTTAAATGCAGCGCAAAAAGCACAGCTCGAGAGCAGATGTTATCTCGGCCCATTCACAATAAAGTTAGACGCAGACAATTTAGTTTGCCATAAAACTCGGGTTGCGCTTGGGCTGCTTTGTTGCACACCGGAGGAATCCCATACAATACTCGAAACGACCGGAGAGTGTGGCCAAGTCTCTCAGCACAAAGTTGATAAGCTACTAGCGCAGCTTCTCCACGAACTATGGGAAAAGGCCGAGGAGACGATTGCGGCCGTTGGGGAAACATCCGTTGGCCAGAGTGAGCAACGGGAACTCATCATTGGAAGGTGGAAACAGATCCAGGCAACGGTTATGAAGGCGATTAATCGCCTAGAGCCGTCGGTCTCGGTAACGGAATAGGGTTATCATTGCACATTGCTCGAAGATTCGGGCCGTAAGTTCTGAGAAACAGAGAAAGCGGTTTTAAGAATGCAAAGATTTCTATCAACAAGGTACACATGTCGCCCAACTGGGCCAGTTCTTCCACCCAACAGCAACTCAATCAATCAAGCAATTGCTTGCCCACATACACGGAGCGCGAATGTGCTCCATTACGCGGTTCTATTTGACGTCCATCATCGCGATATTCCGCCCGCTGTGGTTCCAACACTTTCCACCTTTCTAGAATCACAACAGCTGTGTAACAGGCAAGTCGATACCCCCATCCAGCGCACGCAACACGTCACAAAGCACGCCCAGCAGCTCTTCCAGCCGTTCTCCCGAAGCAACCTCGCTACGACAAAACATATTCAGGCGGAGCAATTGGCGGGCGTTATCATCACCATCATCATCGTCAACGATGCTGGATGCCAGCCAGATGCTCCGCCCCGGCAGTGATATAGGCGACCAGGCATCCACATGGGCACCCAACGCGCCACAGCGCATGCGGAACTGGCCGGGGGCGTGCTGATGGTGCACAACGGAGCCGAACTCGATAGACGGATCCTTCCAAGACGTGCAGCGGGCCGCCACGATGTTGAGAGGCACTGTCTCGAAGTCGACCGATGTGGCGTGCTGGTCCTGGACTCGGCGCATCAACGATGCCACGGAGGAATGGTCATGGTCGTCGTGGTCCGGAAGTCGCACGCGCACAGGCGACAGATTTAGACAGGGCCCCACGACGGCGGCCAGGCTGGGGTCCCCATTGCGCCCGCTAACGAGTTGGCCAAACACGAGGTCGCGCTGGCCCTGCAGCACCCGGCCTTGGGCGAGCGCCCACGCCGTCTTGACCATGGTGGCGTCGGTGATGCCCGGTGGCGGTGTAGGTCGTCGCACGCTGGTCGTGACTTCGACCAAGCTTGTGGCCGCCGGAGGGTGAGGGTCGTCGACCAGGCCTGGCTCCGATAAGTTCGTCATCGAGGCGCCGTGCAGAAGCCCTCGCCAGTGCGCCAGTGCCCCTTCTGTGACATTGCGTGATACGCAATCGCGCGTATAGGCCGCGAAGGACATGGCCGCCGTGCTGACGTCACGTTTCTCGTAAAGCCCCAGCAGGTCCTTTATGAGCACAGGAATGGATAGTCCATCGTACTGGGCATGCGACAGTCGCAGCGTGAGCACATGGTGCTCGCGGTGCCGTCGAACCAGTGTCATCCGCAACGGCGGCGTTCCGTACAGTTTCTGGGAATTCGCGTCCTTGCGGCTCTGGGCCACGACAAATGCCATCAAGTCCGCCTCATCGGTTTCGAGGTCTTTCACAACGGCTACAGACGCAGGCAGTCGACGTAAGACCACCTGTAACGTCTTGCCATCCTTGTGCAGCACAAAGACAGTGCGCAGGATCGCGTGGCGCTGAACCAACTCGAGGCACGCCCGCTTCAGCTGCGTCGCGTCCAGGGGTCCCACGAGCTCCACGAACCAGTAGTTCTGCGGCCGGGAGGCAGAAAAGGTCTGCAGATCAAGAGCGGGCAATATGTCTTCCACGTCTTGTTCCTGGAAGCCCAGGTCTTGCCAGCACAAGGAGCCCAAAAGTCGGGTGTCCAAGGCTTGTTCCGTGCGGTCGCCGCCGACGACGTTCTCCTCATCCGGGGGCGAGCCATTATGAAAGCCGGACGGAGACGGCGATGGCGCCCTCGCCAGCTCCGAAAGAGCGGTGGAAAGCAGTATCTGCCTCACAGTTATTGACAGTCCCTCTCGTCGGGCAAGAGACACGAATTGCATGGCCTTGATCGAGTCTCCTCCAATGTGGAAGAAGTCACTGTCCATGTCGATCGTACTAGGAACGAGGCCCAGCACCTCAGCACATAGCCTTTGGATCTGCTGTTCTGCGTCTGACAGGGACCTCGGAGAACTCTTCTGGACATCGTCACCATGCCCGGGTGCTTGCTCTCTCGACGACGAGGCGGTGGTGGTGATCAATGACAGGTTCCCTAGTTTTTTCCTGTCGACCTTGCCTGATCGGCTCAAGGGAATGCGATTGACAGCGAGGAACCGTACCGGCACCATGTAGGAGGGCAGCCACTCCCGAAGACGGGACGTAGCATCGCGGATGCTGGACAAGAAACCAGGACTCGATTCCAGAATGCGGCATTCCGTGTCGAGGTCATTGCAAGCTTCATCTCCCGGGCCCCATTGTATAAAGGCCGTCAATGCTTGTACCGCTTGTTGTTGTGACGAGGAGGGCGGTGGCTGCTGGAGTAGTGCCACAGCCACACCCTGCGAATCTGAGAAGAGCCGGCCGAGATGAGACTCGATCTCGCCGAGCTCCACACGCTGGCCGTTGATCTTCGCTTGGGTGTCATGCCGGCCAATGTACCGTAATGCACCGCTGGGGAGGTACTGAACCAAGTCGCCGGTGCGGTATAGCCTGCTTCTCGCCGTCGCGTGGGGTCCACGCAGCCGCTGAAGCCAGGCCGGCGGCGTGATGAATGCTTGGCGGGTCGACTCCTCCTCCTTCAGATACCCCCGCCCTACGATGGGGCCCTCGACGAGGAGTTCACCGACGGCGCCGATGGGAAGCAGCCGGTCCGGGTTGTCGACATGGGCGATCCAACAAACAGCGCCACTGGCTGTTCCAATGCTCTCGGGGTACAAAGCAACCTCGTCGTTGACGACGCAGTCCACAGAGCACTCGGCGGGCCCGTAAGCGTTGATGAGATGGACGACGGGTGCCCACGTCCGCACGTTATCGTCCTGGAGGACCTCGCCACTGAGTACGAGGGTATCGATGCCCGGGACCTGCGACGGCTGGAGCGTGCGTGCGACCGAGGGCGTGATGTGCATCCAGTTGGCTTCGAGACGCGCGACGGCGCCGGGTATATCGTTGAGTCTGTCGGCCTCGGAGGGCACGCAGACGCAGCCGCCGGCCATGAGGGTGGTGAGGTAGTCGCTGACACTGACGTCGAAGGAATGCGAGGCGAATTGGAACACGCGAGCTTGTGGGGAAACGCCGAGGCGTTTCTGGAGGGACCGGCCGCTGGTCGCGTAGTGCGTGTGTTCGATGACGACCCCCTTTGGTTTCCCCGTGGAGCCCGATGTGAAGACGGCGTAAGCTGCATGGCCCGGCTCCGCCTGGTGTGTGGGCAGGCCTGGCGTTGGCGTTGGCCACCGTTCAGACTCCGAGTGGGAAACAGCCGCCACCGCTCGGGGCCCCAACTTGGCTACCCTATCGTGGTCGGCAGGTGAGCAGACGATGACCTGGCACCCCAGTGTCTCACAGATGGACTGCAGGCGCAGGTCGGGCAGGGCCGGGTCGAGCAGCACGAAGGCGCCGCCGGCACGCAAGACGGCCAACAAGGCGACGCCTACCCACAGCGACTTGTCGAGCAGGATGGGCACGAAGACGTCCGGCCCCTGAACCCCGAGCGCCTGCAGATGCATGGCAAAAGCCGCAGATAGGGTGTCCAGCTCGCAGTAGGTGAGGCCGCCGTCCCAAGCGCATATCGCCTGGGCCTCGGATCGCGTTCGGCATTGCTCCAGTATATACTGGTGGACACAGGCCCGCTCTGCCTGCGGGAAATGCCCGTTCCACGCGTGGATCTGCTCGCGATCCTCGTCGCTTAGCGTCTTAAAGCCCGCGACCGTGGCGAAAGGATTGTCGGCCATATGCAGGATGGTCTGTACCAAGAATCCGCAGAGCGCAGACCCTTGATGGGGATCGAGATAGGTGTCCCAGAAGCTGACAGACAGGCTGATGATGTCTTTGGCCGCCTCGACGTTGAGAACTAGACCATACTACAATTTAATGCCTTATTAGCCAAGTTCACAGTCCTCCCAAAATCACACCAAACCCAAAACAGATCCTTACCTCGGTCGGGTCGTCGATGTCGACCGTCTCTAACCTCGCAGCGTGGTGGCCGCTGTCCTTGCGGTCCTTGCGGCCATTCAAGTCCGACGCCACCGCATTACCATCTGCACCGGAACGAGCCTGGTACGATATGATAGAGTTAAAAAGAACATCACCCCGGAGGCCCAGATCATGCTGGATCCTAGCCATAGAACACTGCTGGTTCTCCAAACCGCGAACAAAGCTTTCTTGATTCCTTCCCAGCAACGTCCCGACGGGGAGGCTTTCGTCGTCCAACCGGAGCCGGCAAACCAGCATGTTGATAAACAGCCCTACGGCATCCTCGATGCCGGGGAGGGCAATATCTCGTCCGGACGCCAGGTATCCGAAACAGACGTCGTCGGAGCCCACATAACATCGCAGCACGAGCGCCCATGCCACTTGGATGACGTTGAAAGGCGTGGTCCCATATTCTTCACATAGCCGTTGTAGACGGCCGGAAGGAATCTGCCGGGTGGCTGAATGCAACTGGCCCTGTCCCCGGGACGATGGGCCGCCGCCGCCGCCGCCGCCGCCGCTCAGCTTGGGAAATCGGCATGGCGTGGCATCCTGCAGGTACTGCCGCCAATAGCGGTCGGTATCTTCCTCCCTGGGGGCCTCATCGCTCAGATACGAAATGTACTCGCCATATTGCAGAGGTTCAGGGCTGCCGTCTAATAGAGGGCTCCCATTGACCGCCGCGGTGAGCTCGGCGCCCAGTAGCTGGAGCGAGCGGCCGTCGACTAGGGCGTGGCTGATGGTGAGGGCGCATTCGAAATCGCCGGCATCCGAAGTCTGGGTTAGCACAAATGACCAAGGGAGAGGTCCCTGCTTTTCTACTTGTGAGCCAGAGAAGCTTGTGGTGGTAATGTTTCCGGTGATGTTGTCGCCCTCGAGCACGATCTGGTCGTAGGAACGATGACGGGAGGGGCTTTCGATGATTATGGTGCGCAGTGCGGCGTGCTTGGTCACCACCAACTCCCAGGCCGCCTTGATGCGGCCAGCAGTCAGGTGGTTGTCGACCCCCTGACTCGTCATCTTCCACCTTGTAGTGGTCTCGTACAGCGCTTCGTTTCTTGCCTGGCTCAGCAATATCCCCTGCTGCATGGGTGAGCATGGGTATGCGTCCTGCAGACATGACGCTGCGATGCCCAGGTGAGCGACGTGCTGCAAAAGCATCTCCATCTCCTGTTGCGTCAGTCCGAGTCGTGGGAAATCACCCGATGTGATTTGACGAGGTGTGCTTGATGCAAGTTCCTCTGCGATTGCACCCAGGAGATCTTGACAGGTCGTCAGCCATTCGCTGACCAAGTCTTGATAAAGACAATTCCGGTTGTAGGCGAACTCGAATTGCATGCTGCCGGCGGAAACCCAGGCTTCGATGACGAAGAAGGCGTCCCTCGGCATCTGGGGGTCGGTGCTGATGCTAAGACCATCAAATCTTGACGTGCTTTGCAGAATATTCCCCTCTCTCTCCAGGCTGCGGTATGCCCCATGGTAGTTGAGCAGTATCTCGGCGGGTCTCTTCAGATCAAGCAAACGGCGACCTTCTGGGTGCAGGTATCGGGCGGCGAAGTAGCTCCAACCATTCGCCGGTGTTTGACGTAGCGCGTCCTTTGTTCGCCGAACCACATCTACCAAGCCCGTGTCGGATGCAACAGGAACGAGGACGGGGACAAGCGTGGTGAACCAGCCAACCGTTTCGGACACATCGATAGATCGGCTCCACGACTCTCTGCCGTGGCCTTCCTGATAGATGATAGGTGGTCGGCGTCCTGGGAAGACGCGGGCAAAGGACAGAAGAATGGCAGCATGGATAAGTTCTACAGGCTTTGTCCGCAGAGCCTCGTTGGCCGGCCCGAGAAGAAGGGTGGTGGTGTGGGAGTCCAGTGCAAAGCTGGCTGAGATGGCTTCGGCGTGGGTGTTGGTGGCTTGTGGGCAGCCCCAGAAGTGCTCGACATCAGCCTCGAAATCGGCAAGATTCTCCAACGACGGCAGCGTCTCCAGAGGCTTCAGATTCGTGCGGACGTGTTCCGACTGCGCATGGCACCAGCTCGGGAAGGACAGACAACGCAGTGGCGGGAGTGACTCGCCTCGCAGCAACACTTCGAGATCGCTCATGATAACTCGCCATGAGACGAGATCCACGGCAAGATGGTGGGCGATAAGCGAGAGATACTGGCGACCGTCGTCGACAAGGATGTGGTCCACTGCCAGCATTGGGCCGTTTTGGCAATCCACTGCTGCCTGGCTCTCCTCGAGGCGATGTTTTAGTTCCTCGCCCAGTTCCGCGCTGGATACGCTTGCGCTATGGTACGTGTTGTAGCGGAACGACTGATCGATCCTGTCGGTGATTGTTTGCACCCACAAGCCTGCCTCGCTCCGACGGAACGAGGCGCGCAGCATGGCATGTCGCCTCACTACCGTGGATATGGCCGTCTCTATGGGCTGCTGCGTGGAGCTCTGAAGTTCGACCACGAAGCTTTGATTGTAGCGAAGCCGGCCTTCGGGGACACGGTCGAAGAAAGCCTGCTGGATCGGAGACAGACCGAACTGCACCCCGACTTCTTCTTCCTCCTCCTCCTCGTCTCTGACTGCACTTGCCCCGGTTCCGACTCTCTTGGCCCGCTGTGCCATGCGATGGATTGTCCTGTGTCGGAAAATGTCGGGCATGGTGATGGTCAGGCCCTGGTGGCGGCAGCGTGTCACGAACTCCATTGCGCCAATCGAGTCCCCACCAAGATGGAAGAAATTATCGTGGATGCCGACCTCTTCTGGCTTCATGTTGAGTATATGGGCCACGCATTCCAGGAGCGATGCCTCGAGGTCGTTGGTTGGACGCGCTTTATCAACCGAGGGCGTCATGGCCTCGGTGTCGTAAGCCTGGAGCAGCAGCGCATCTAACGTCACTTGGGCAGCTAAAGCTCGGAGACACTTGCGGTCCAGCTTCCCCGTGACGCCAAGGGGAATCCATCGCAGAGGCAGGAATGCTGTCGGGACCATGAAACGGGGCAGCGTCGCTCGCAGCTGTGTCTGAATCTCGAGGGCGATTCGCCGGAAGGCCGCCGTCGCTGGCATGAGAACATCGTCATCGTCTTTGGCTTGGGCTTGGGTTTGGGGGCGAACTCCCCCTCGGCTGTTTCCGTCATCCGGCGCGCAGATGAAGGCAGCCAGCATGGGCCTTGCGCCACCGCCGTCCGGATGAATCAGGTCGACAACGGCGTCAGCATGCTTCGGTAGACATTGTCTCACATGGAAGGCCACC
Source organism: Dichotomopilus funicola (assembly GCF_033296635.1). Classification (NCBI taxonomy): domain Eukaryota; kingdom Fungi; phylum Ascomycota; class Sordariomycetes; order Sordariales; family Chaetomiaceae; genus Dichotomopilus; species Dichotomopilus funicola. The sequence continues at coordinate 212,000 of NW_026944024.1, forward strand.
TCGTCCAGCTCCAGACGTTGGCCGCGCAATTTGACCTGTGTGTCCTTCCGGCCCATGTGCAACATGGTGCCGTCGGGTTGGTACCGGGCCAGGTCACCCGTCTTGTAGAAGCGGTGCGAAACTGCGGGCCGGAAGCGGGAAGCAACCCAGGCTGGAGGCGGAACAAAGGAGGCCTCGGTCTGTTCGGGCCGGCGCAGGTAGCCGCGGCTCACGGCTGGGCCCTCGACAAGGATCTCGCCGACGGCCCCCAAGGGGAGGACAGTCTGGTGGTCGGCGGGATCGACGATCCAGCATACCGCGCCCGTGCCGGTGCCAATGTCAAGCGGGCCCGGCCTGGCCGTCACGTCTGGTTGCGCCATGCACCATGAGCCACACTCGGCAGGCCCGTAGGCGTGGACTAGGCGGGCGTATCCCCCCCACTGGGCCTTGTCGATGGGGGCCATGGGCTCTCCGCACAGGATCACGGTCCGCAACGCGGGGACACGGGATGGGCTGATCAGCCGGGCGACCGAGGGCGTGAGCTCAACCCAGTTGGCGCCCATGTCCTGGATCGCCTGTTCAATGTCGTGCAGCTGGGCGGCCGAGGGGATGCACACACAGCCGCCCTGGGTGAGGGCCAGCAGGTGATCGGTGACGCTGAGGTCAAACGAGTAGTGGGAGAACTGAAACGTCCGCGTGTTCCGGTCGACGCCCATCGGCCCCTTGTTTGCCTCTAGCGTCGAACAGCACGAGGCATGGTCCATAATGATTCCCTTGGGCTTTCCGGTAGATCCCGAGGTGAAAACGGCGTATGCAGGGTTGAACGGCTGGACAAGGACGGCAGGAGGCGGCTGGGCGGACGGCCACGTGGTCTCGCTCGTGGGACCGACGACGATCGTGTGTACGGACAGGTGCTTCAAGACGTCTCGGTGGGCGACCGAGGCGAGCACAAGTGCGGGCTGTGCGTCGGTGCAGATGTCTTCTAGGCGCCGGACCGGGGTTGTCGGGTCCATGAGGATGAAGGCGGCCCCGGCCTGCATGACGGCCATCATGGCCACGACGGTCCACTTGGACTTTTCAAAGACCAGCGGGATATACGTCTCGGGTTGCGCTCCGAGCTCCACGAGATGAGCTGCTAGCTGGCCGGACAACTGGGCTAGCTCTCCATAGGTCAAGTCTCCATCCCAAGAATGCACGGCGAGTGAGGAAGCACTATCTCGGAAGTGCTCTTCGACAAGATGGTGTACGCAGCGCTCATGCCTCGGCGGCGTATTCGAATTCCACTGCTTGATCAAGTTCGCGTCCTCGGGACTCAGCAGGCTAGCTTGCGCAACAGTGGCCCGAGGCTGCGTCACGACGGTATTGATCGCTTCTCGGAAAGTGCGGATGATTTGGTCGGCTTGTTCGGACGACAAGCACTCACCCTCCCAATAGTCGATGGAGACCTCGACAGTTTGCTTATTCACCAAGGCATGCAAGGAGAGGGCGTATTCGGTGGGATCGGCCCCTCCCTCGCTGGTGAAGACCACGGGCAGATCAGGCGGCGAGTCGTGGTGCGGAGTGCTGCTATCTTGCACGGATATGCTAGAGTTGAACAGCTCAGCCGTGTCAACGGCAATAGCGTGACCAATCTCGGCCAGCGAGCAATTCTGGTAGCTGAGATTGTCCAGGGTGTCATCCTGCACCGTTCGCAGGACGTCCAGGAGTCTCGTCTCGGCAAGCAATTGAACACGGCCGATTAGGACATTGACGAAAGGACCAACAGTCTCGGCCGCTCCTGGAACAGGCACGTCGCGCCCAGACGTCGTGTAGGCAAAGCAAGCCGCGTCAGACTGAGTATAGGACCGGAGGACCAGCGCCCAGGCGACGTACATGACGGTCGAGACATTTAGCTCGTGCCGAGCACAAAATTGGTGCACGAGCGATGCGTCCTCAAGCTCAACATGGACACCTTTCAGAACTCGCTTGTTCTGCTCGAGCGAGGTGTTGTCCTCCCGAGTGCCGCAGATCTTGGGGAACAAGGAGGGCGAAACCCCCGAGAGCCTCTGTTTCCAATGGGCGAGTATGGTATCGGACGGCGTTGACTGCAGATATTCGATATAGCCACGATAGCGAGGTGCACCTCCGATTGGACCCACGCCAGCGTATATGCGCTGGACCTCGCTCGCCACAATGGCAATGGAAGTCCCGTCGATCAAGGCGTGGTTCACTTGCAGCTCGCAGAAGGTGTTGTTCACCGTGTCGCCCGTTTTCTTCGCCTGGCACAAAACCACATGCCAGGCCTCATGCTCATGTCGCGATTGGATATTGCGAATCAGGCTGGCAGGATCGTCTCGATCATCACATTGTATCTCGGTGATGTTTTCGGGTGTTGACCGCAGGACGGCCTGGCTATAGAAGCCGTCGCGGGCGCTGCCCTGCTGCGCGAACACGGTTCTGAACACGGCGTGTCGCTGTAGGACGGTTTCCCATGCCTTTCGGAGGCGAGGCAGCTCTATTGTTGCCGCCGCTCGGGTCGCATGAAGTCTCCAGAGGAATCGAGGCCGGTAGAGAAGGCCATTCTTGGATTGACTCAGGAGTATGCCGCGCTGGATCGGCGCGCAAGGGTATGCGTCCTCGATGGCGATGGGACCTCGGCTGCCCTGTGACCTAGCTAGGCCCTCCACCTCGGCCACGAAGCTGCCGAGGGTTTCGTACGGGAGCTGGAGAAGGGGGAAGTCACTCAGGGTGTAGGCAGGTGCTCTAGAGGCCAGTTCAGCCGCCGCTGAAGCGAGGGACTTCTGGTACTTGCTGAGCCACTCGGTCATCGACTCATCATTGTGCATTTGTCCATTGTACGTGAAGGAAACGGCAAGCTCGCCTTGGTCCACACAACAAGAAACTTCAATGAGGGCAGCAAATGGTATCTGCACAGCTGGTTTATGGTCTTGCTGGTCTCCATGTCCCCATGCCTCGAAGCTCAGGGCTACCATGAGAGGTCCTGGGGCCGAGGATTCGCCATCAAGCGCTGTTGCAGAGCACGGATCGGCATCGGCTTGACTCATTCGAGGTAGTCTCCGAGCGTCCTTGGCGAGACGGACCAGATCGACCAGGCTGTGAAGATGGTTTGCGTCAGGTTGTACGGCTGAGAAGGTATCGAAACAACCGACAGCGTGCGAAAAGTCCAAGGAGGCGTCCCCGAAATCGCGGCCGTCGCCTTGGGCGACGATGGTGGGGTGATTTTCAAGTGGCCCGAACGTCTGGAAGAAGGAGTGATGGAGGGCGGCGTGCAGAATGTCCAGAGGCTGTGTTGACAAGGCGCGGTTGGCATCCCCCCTGATGAGGCGGCTGGTTGGCGCGTCGAGGCGGGCTTCTCGGCGTGTGCGAGCCACATCTCCGTTATTGTTGATACCATTTGCTGTGATCCTATACCTGGTAGAGTCACAATTTGGATTGGGACTGAGATGAACATTGATGCGCGGCATGCTGCACCACGTTTGGAAAGCTGCCGGTGCTGGGTTTGGAACGGCGGTCGGGATATCCTGCTCGAGCATGGCCACCATGTCGTCGGCCAAGATGCTGCAAGAGGCCCCATCCGCGACGAGTCGATGACAGAAGAAGACAATATAGCTGCCATGGGGTAAATCCCCACCTGGCTGGGAGTGGAGCAGACAAGCCTCTAGAAGAGGGCCTTTGCCAAAGTCGAGCCTGCTAGGTCCTCGCTGCCGTTCGAGATCAAGCTCGCGCTTGTTCGAAATCGAGACGGATTGCACGCGCACGCGGTATGAACCTTGTATGTCGGTGGTGATGCGCTGTTGCCACATGTCTTGACCCGGGCCCACGGGCTCAAATCGGGCACGCAACATGGCATGGCGGCTAACCAGGGCTCGCATGGCGCGGTCGAGCCAGTCTGCATCCAGCTCCGGCCGGCGGCCTTTGACGACAAAGCTACGGTAGTGTTGTGAATGTGCGCCGTTGGTGGAAAGGCAGCTCTCTAGCAGAGATCGCTGTGCCGTGGACAAGGGGAAGAAGGTATGGCCCTTATGGCCATGGTACATGGAATCAATCTTGCTGTGCTGCGCCATCTGCTGGAGCGTTGGGTATTGGAAGATGCCCTGCATCGTGATGACAACCCCCGCCGCGTAGCAGTCCGCGACGAGCCGCATGCCCGACATGGAATCGCCACCCAGGTGGAAAAAGCTGTCGTGGATGCCGATGGCCTCGGCCGGGATCCCCAAGACCCGGCTCCATGCGTCCCGCAGCATGCGCTCGGGGTCCGTAGTGGGCGCTTGCTTGGCCACCGTCATCGAAAGACCCGTGGTGAGGTATTGCGCGACGTCGTCCCGGCTCAGTTCCGCCACTCGCCGCCGGAGCAGGCGGCGGTCCGTTTTGCCTGTGCTGGCCATGGGCACCCAAGCCAAAGGGAGGAACAGCGTAGGTACCATGTGCTTGGGCAGCTGCGTCTCAAGATATGTCTGGCATTGTGCCACCTTGGCGGCAAAGGCCTCGGTAGGAGCAGCTAGGACGTCCGGGGACGGATGCGCCGCGGCGTCGGCGTTGCTATGGGAGTGGGAAGCGTAGTCAGAGTCCTTGATAAAGGCTGCCAGCACCGTGCGGGACGGCTCGGTGCCGGTGCCGCCGCCGACCTCGACCACATCCGCCACAACGCGTTCGGCGCCCTCGAAACTGCCGGCGATGTGATGCTGGATCTCCCCAGGCTCCATGCGCTGGCCCCGCAGCTTGACCTGCGTGTCCTTGCGGCGCACGTAGCGGATGGAGCCGTCATGGCAGTAGTGCACGAGGTCACCCGTCTTATATAGCCGGACAGGACCTGGGCCTGGGCCTGGGCCTGGACGCTGCAGAGTCGTCCAGACGGGATCCTGCACAAAGACCGAGGCCGTCAGAGCGGCGTCGTTCAAGTAGCCCCGGCCGAGAATGGGCCCTTGGATGAGAAGTTCGCCAATGGCGCCGACGGGCATCAGCTTGTCGTGATTATCCGCATCCACGACCCAGCACACGCAGGCACTCTCCCGTCCAATGTTCCGAGGGTCGCCAGCAAGGTCCGGGTTGACCATGGCCAAGACCGAGCACTCGGTAGGCCCGTACGTCTCGCGGAGCGACACCCGCCCGCGCCACGTCTTGACGTCGTTGTGCGAAGGTGTCTCTCCAATGAGTACCACAGTCCGCAACGACGGTACCTGGTCGGGCTTGAGTAGTCGTACCACGGGCGGCGTCGTCTGGATCCACGTCGCGCCGTACTGCCGGATCGCCCCTGCCAGCTCGTCGATCCGCTGGCTCTCCGAGGGGACGCAGACGCACCCGCCTATCATGAAAGTCCCCAGTTGATCCATAATACTGACGTCCCATGTGTAGGCCGAGAATTGGAGAACCCTGGTTGTACCGTCGATAGCCAGGAGGCGGTGTTGGGACCGGGCGCTGGCGCAGAAGGACGCATGCTCGATCAGCACGCCTTTGGGCTTGCCCATCGACCCCGAGGTGAAGACGGCATACGCGAGGGTCTCGGGTCGCGCCGCCTCAAGGCACTGCGTCTCGGCCTCGGCCTCGCGGGTTGATATCGTGGCCCAGTCGTCTTCCTGGTTGTCACCAACCGGAATGGTATGGCGAACAGACGGCAAGGCATGGTGCGAAGCCGGCGAAGTAATCAAGACCAAGCAGGCCGTCTCGTCACAGATAACCTGTTTATGCGCCAGCGGAAGAGACGGGTCCAGCAGCGTGAAGGCACCACCAGCCTGTAGCACGGCCAACATCGCCACGGCCGTCCATCGGCTCTTGGCCAGATGAATCGCCACCAAGGCCTCACGCCGAACGCCCCTTTGGACCAGAACCCCGGCGAGCAGGGAAGCCAGCCGGCCCAGCTCTCCGTAGCTAAAGTTTCCATCCCACGCGCAGACGGCCGGCGCCAAGGGTGTGGCACGAACAAAGTGCAAGATGGCATCGTGGATGCACTCCTTTTTCGCCTCGGGGAGCACCTCGTTGCGCGAACGCAACCACTTCAGGTGATCGGGGCCCACGAGGGCGATGTCTCGGACGCGAGCGTTTTCCTGCTGCTGGCGAACCGCACCCAGCAAGGCGTTCTCGAAAGCCTCGGCAAGATGTGCTACTTGTGTCCGAGGGAACGACTGCTCGTAGTACCACAGGGCGTAGTCCATGCTATCTTTGGACAGGCTGATATTCAGGGTGAGGTCGTACTATCATGCACGCAATCATTGTCAGTATTGTCAGTTTCAGTATTGTCAGTTTCTTGCCACGCGTGCCCACATGTCATGCTTCGGGAGCAGCATCACACCAACTGGGTTCAGAATCGGGACTGCTTACCTCTGTCGGGTCGTCACCCGTAGTGGGACGCATGGACAGACCCGAAGGCGCATCTTGCTCTTTCACTCCTCCTATGTCCTCTGTTCTCGTCTGGAGCGACACGATGGTATTAAACAGCCCTCGACCGGTCACGCCCAATTCGTGGAAAACGTCGACGAGGGCCGTGTGCTGATGGTCCATCCCCTGAAGGAAATCCGAATGGATCGATTGGGCCATCTCGGCAATGGGCCTGTTGCCCTCCCCCAAGTCGACCCTGCAAACCACCATGTTGATAAAGGGCCCGACGATCTGCTCCACGTCGGGAACCGGCACATTGCGGCCACTGACCAGGTACCCGAAGCAGGGCGCCGCGGCCCCGGTGTAAGCTTTCAGAACCAGCGCCCACGCAAGTTGGACGAGATTGAAGACGGTGACGTGGTGCTTTTCGCAGAAGGCGCGCAGCTCTACGAGGCTGTGGAGGGTCCGGAAGACATACTTGACACCCGTATCAAGTTCAACTTCTCCCGTGTCGCGGCTGATGGTGGGCACCATGCAGGGTTCTGCTTCTGCGAGATAGTCGGCCCAGTAGCGAGTGGAGGCGCCACGCGGGAGCGACTGCACGTAGGCGCTGTAATCTCGTAGGCAGGCTGCTGGTGACGGGGGCAGCTGACCATGGTAGGCTGCGGCGATCTGCTGCTGGATCAGGCCGACGGAGACGCCGTCCACGAGGGCATGGAGAACTCGAAAGTCGCACGTCAGGCCACCTTCATCATCATCATCATCATCATCACCACCTCCCTTGTTGGCATTGCGGATGACAAGGTGCCAGGGGCAAGTCGGCGTGATGGGCCCGACCTCCCTGGCCATCTCGGCCATGGGGTCATTGCGAGTTGATGGGCTATGCCCTTGGAGGACGACGACCTTGCCTGCACGTGGTGGTGTACCGGCCCAGCGCAGAACGACTTGGTCCCAGCCCTGGCCCGTATGGCTTTCCAGAAACAAGGTACGCAGGGCCGAATTCCGCTGGACCACTTGTTGCCACGCCTCGATAAAGCGACGGCGATCGACACCTCCCGGGGCCCGGACCTCCCAGGTTGTGCCCGTCACGTAATGGGCCGCGTTCTTGGCCTGGCTGAGCAGCATGCCTTGTTGAATGCCAGTGCATGGATAGGCGTCCTCGATCTCGACCGGGGCGCTACCGCTGCTGTTGCCGCTGCCGCTGCCGCTGCCGCCGACGTCGACAACGGCGGTCACCTGCTTGAGCATCCGGTCTAGACCACGGTAGTCCATGTCCAGGAGAGGGACGTCGGTGAGCGTGGGCTGCTTTGGGAGGGAGGGTAGGACGTGGCAGGCATTCTCCAGCGTGGCCTGGAAGGCCGTGGTCCATTTTGCCACCCGGTCCGGAGGGATGTGTCGATGGTGGGTTATGCGCACATGCAACTGACCCTTCTTGACTACCGCTGAAACTTCGAAGAGCTCGGAACGGGGGGTCTGGGCCGCTACGTCGAGGTGCGTAAATTGGCTCTCGTGCCATTGAAACAGGGTATTCTCATGGCGCTCTAACTCGTGAAAAGACCCCGCAAAGTTCATCACAATCTCGAGAGGTAGTGCTAGGCCTTGAGCGCCCTCGGGGTGCAGGAGCTGGGCGGCAAAGTACTCCCACCCATTACGTGGCATTTGGCGGCGCGCGTCCTTGGTGCGTCTGACTGCCTCGACAAGGCTCTGCCCAGGCTGTACCACCGCTGGTGTGGGCCAGATGGTTGTGAACCAGCCGACCGTCCGCGAGAGGTCGATGGACGCGTCCCAGGCCTCTCTGCCATGGCCTTCGTTGTGGACGACAGGAGGTGGCCGGTCGGGGAACGCCTGTATGAAGGAAACGAGGAGAGCCGCCTGGAGGATCTCGACCGGCCTCGTCTGGAACGCGCTGTTGGCATCCTTCAAGAAGCTCCGTGTCGCGGCAGGGGTCAGGCTGAAGCCAGTGCTCACAGCATCTGCGTAGGTATTCGTCATGGCCTTGTCCGCCAAGCTCCAGTAACGCAGAAAGTCTTGCGCCGCCGGCAGAGACTCGGACCTTTGATTGTCTCCGGACCTAAGGATGGCGGCGCTTGT